>NW_016894374.1:0-281 GCF_001698545.2 Rhinopithecus bieti | reverse complement strand
TTCACGCCATTCTCCTGCGTCAGCCTCCCGAGTAGCTGGGACTACAGGCGCCCGCCACCACGCCCAGCTAATTTTTTGTATTTTAGTAGAGATGGGGTTTCACCGTGTTAGCCTGGATGGTCTTGATCTCCTGACCTCGTGATCCGCCCACCTCCGCTTCCCAAAGTGCTGGGATTACAGCCATGAGCTACTGCACACAGCCGTACCTTTTTTAAAAAAAATAAAACTTAGATACAATAAATTGTGTAAGTCTTAAGTGAACAGCTTGCTGAATTTTATGT
>NW_016894373.1:0-1273 GCF_001698545.2 Rhinopithecus bieti | reverse complement strand
AAATAAAATAAAATAAAAAATCAAAAAATAAAATAAAATAAAATAAAATAAAATAAAACAGTGGACCCTGTATATCAACCACACCCAGTATATCAGCTTCCTTACCATTCCCGGGGCACTTTCCCACTACTCAACTGGTGTTTCCAGGGATCTTTTTTCTTTTTTGTGAGACCGCGTCTCACTCTGTTGCCCAGGCTGGAGGGCAGTGGTGTGATCTCGGCTCACTTCAGCCTCTGCCTCCTGCGTTCAAGTGATTCTTGTGCCTCAGCCTCCTGAGTAGCTGGGACTACAGGTGTGAGCTAACACACCCGGCTAATTTTGTATTTTTTGTAGAGAGGGGGGTTTCACTATGTTGCGCCAGGTTGGTCTTGAACTCCTGACCTAAGGTGATCCACCCTCCTCGGCCTCCCAAAGTGTTGGGATTACAAGTGTGGGCCACCACGCCCAGCCCCAGGGTTCATTTTGAAATAAGCTACCTGCTCTCAAATCCTTGCCTAAGAATCTGCATTTGACGGAAGCTAAAACAAGATCTTATTGGAAGTGGCTCCAGAAATCAAGCTCTCAGGATGCAGTTTTGGAACTGGATCATTAGCCAGCCAGATGGCAAGAAGGAGCCTGTTATTGATATTCAGCTGGGTGGGGATAACCCCAGCATGCAGCACCGGCACGGCTACTGAGTCTCACCTTTGGTAGATGAAGATGGGGTACAGCTGGCAGAAGATCCACTGGCTCAGGCCAATAACTCTATCGCTTGAAACGTATGAGGGTAATAGTTACTGGAAGGATTGTAAACTGTTTGCCTATTTTAACTGCCAACTCTTTATAAAAGCCCACTTTGGGAGGCTGAGGAGGGCAGATCACTGGAGTCGCGGAGTTTGAGACCAGCCTGGGCAACATAGTGAAACCCTGTCTTTACTAAAATACAAAAAATTAGCCGGGTGTGGTGTGCACCTATAATGTAGTCCCAGCTACTTGGGGTGCTGAGGTGGGAGGATCACTTGAGCCCAGGAGATTGAGGCTGCAGTGAGCTGCGATTGTGCCACTGCACTCCAACCTGGGCAATAGAGTAAGGCCCTGTCTCAAAAGAAAAAAAAGATAAGCTGGGTGTAGTGGCATGCACCTGTAGTCCTAGCTACTTGGGAGGTAGAGGCCGGAGGATCTCTTGAGCTCAGGAGTTTGAGGCTGCAGTGAACCAGGATCAAGCCTCTACACTCCAGCCTGGGCAACAGAGTGAGACCCTGTGATTTTATTATTACTTTTTTTTTTAAAGAAA
>NW_016894372.1:0-232 GCF_001698545.2 Rhinopithecus bieti | reverse complement strand
CTATCTATCTATCTATCTATCTATCTATCTATCTATCTAAAGACACTTAAGAATTGGTCCACACAATTGCAAGGGCTAGCACATCTAAAATCTGTAGGGTAAGCTTGCAGGTTGCATATCCAGGCAGGCGTTGATTCTGCAATCTTGAAGTCGAACTACCTCTTCTCTGGGATACCTCAGTTTTGCTCTTAAGGCCTTTAATTGATTGAGATGAGACCCACCCACATTAACA
>NW_016894371.1:0-799 GCF_001698545.2 Rhinopithecus bieti | reverse complement strand
GTTTAATATATTTGCAGTTGGGGTAGAAGAAAGAAATTTAGTATATTGATTCATATACTAGTAAATTCGTCTAGTATAAGAACTTGTGATGTCAGATTGAAGTTTTGTCATAAAAGACAACAAACTTATTTTGTGTTTAAGTCTGAGTTGTTATGGCAATTTTAGTTGATTACTTATTTTCTTAGCCAACTCTTAATTTTCTTCACATTGCATTACTCTTTAGTTGTCTCTGGAAATTCTACTTACTTTGACATGTGAAATTCAAATGACAGAAGTTGCTGATATTCATCAGTGTGTTTGAACCGTGCATAGGATCCACAAATGAAATGAGGGTGTTTCCTGAAGTAGAAGAAAACAGAACTTTGCAAGTGATACTGAAGTATTTTGCCATGGAGTTAGTAACTCCCGAGGAGACCATTTTAGATGGCTCAACATTTGACAGGAAGACTGCTCCATTCCCTCCTTATATCTACAGAAGGATCAGCTATTGGATGTCTAGAACTTCTCTATTTAAAAAAAAAGAGTGGGTCTAAAATTAGATTATTATAAGCAAGCATAGGCATGGGTCTTCCAGTTGAATTGTCCATTATCGTAAAACTTAATGGTGGACAAGTTAGCCGTGGTTGATTCCTGTGTGGCAGTAAATTGTCTTCTGTCTGCTTACTCCAAATAATAAAAGCTGCTAGGAAGTTTAGATTTTGAAATAGGCAGTTTAATGCTTTGAGGGTTTCTAGAAATACAGAAAGTCATCAAGTAAACACTACATGTCTAATCATCTCAGAGTTGTGGCTGTTATCTC
>NW_016894370.1:0-323 GCF_001698545.2 Rhinopithecus bieti | reverse complement strand
GTGGACTGACAAGCCAGCCTCTGGCACTTCTCAGCAAAGACTCATTCTCAAGCCAGGAGAGATTAACTAGTTTGATGAAAGCAGCAAACCATATTTTGTTTTGGCAGCCACTTGTGAGAGACAAGCCTATGGAGATGCAAGTACCACTCTCAAATTTGGGAAGAATGAGAGTGTATTACAGAACTATGCTGGGCAAGGCAGAATGGACATTATTATCGGGTGTAACTTCCAGGTGCTACATCTAGGTTAACAGAAAGTTCATCCAGTGGTCATCCCAATTAAATTGCTTCATGGATATTTACTGCCAGGGGAGAAGGGACATC
>NW_016894369.1:0-1492 GCF_001698545.2 Rhinopithecus bieti | reverse complement strand
AAAATAACAAAATTTCATGAAGTAAAAAAGTTGTAGTAAGATAAGGTTAATTCATTATTAAAGAAAATATTTATTTTAATAAATATAGTGTAACATATGTGTACAGTGATTATGAAGTCTACAGTAGTATGTCCTAGGCTTTCACATCCACTCACCACTCACTGACTTACCCAGAACACCTTCCAGTCTTGCAAGCCCCATTCATGGTAAGTGCCCTATGCAGGTGTACCACTTTTAATCTTTTATACCATATTTTAAGGTACCTTTTCTATGATTAGATATGTTTAGATACACAATTACTTAACATTGTGTTACAATTGCCCACAGTATTCAGTACAGGCATATGTTGTACAGGTTTGTGGCCTAGAAGCAATAGGCTATGCCACATAGCAAAGGTGTATGGTAGGCTATACCATCTAGGCTTCTGTAAGTATTCTCTGTGATGTTTGTACAAAGATGAAATTGTCTAATGACACATTTTCAGAACATATCCCCATTGTTAAGCAACATACAACTGTTTTGGGGAAAAAATTTAACCAAGGAGGTTAAAGATTTGTACACTGAAAACTGTAACACATTGACAGAAAAAAACTGAAGACACAAATAAGTGGAACAGTATTCCATGAACATGGATTGGAAAATTAATATCATTAAAATGTCCATACTTTCCAAAGCAATCTAAAGATTCAAAGCAATCTCTATCAAAATGACATTTTCACAGAAATACCCAACAAAATCTTAAAATTTGTATGGAACCACAAAAGCCTCCTGAAAACCAAAGAAATATTGAGCAAAAGGAACAAACCTGGAGCCATCACACTACCTGACTTCAAATCATACTACAGAGCTATAGTGATTAAAACAACATGGTACTATCACACAGAGCAAGAGAACAGACACATACGTCAATGGAACAGAATATAGAGCACAGAAATAAAACCACATATTTATAGTCAGTTGAGGACAAAGATGTCAATAACACACAATGGGGAATGAACAGTCTTTTCATAGTGTTGGAACAACTGGATATCCACATGCAGAAGAATAAAATTAGATTCTTATCTCACACCATATACAAAATCAACTCAAAATGGAAGACTCAACCTAATAAGTCTTAAACATTTAAATGTATGACACAAGTTGTAAACCGCTAGAAGAAAACATAGGAAAAAAGCTCTGTGACATTGCTCTGGGCAATAACATTTTGGATACAAAACCAAAAGCACACGCAACAAAAGCAAAAGAAGACAAATGGGATTATATCAAACTAAAAGCTACTGCACAGTAAGGGAACAATCAACAGAGTGAAGAGCCAGTCTGTGAAATGGGAGAAGATATTTGTAAGTGCATTTGATAAGGGGTTAATATCTAAGATATACAAGGAACTCATATACCTCAGTAGTAATGAAAGAACGCTTTTTTTTTCTTTTTTATATTTTAAGTTCTAGGCTACATGGGCATAACATGAAGGTTTGTTACATATGTATACTTG
>NW_016894368.1:0-285 GCF_001698545.2 Rhinopithecus bieti | reverse complement strand
GCTAATCCCGATTGCCAGGCTGCTCTGTGACCTAACATAGGGAAAGCACATTTAGTTAATTATATCAAGGCCTGTGATGGTATTGGAGGTAATCTGCATAAAGTTATTTTGTTGGCACAGGCAATGGCAGGACTGAGAGTGGATAACGGAAATACTCTATTTCCTGGAGCTTGTTTTAACTGTGGGAAGCATGGTCATACTAAAAAAGAATGTAGAAAAAATCAGCGAGTCAGACCACCAGATCGGGGAAAAGAGAAAACTGTTGAGCCTGAAATATGTCCAAAA
>NW_016894367.1:0-564 GCF_001698545.2 Rhinopithecus bieti | reverse complement strand
GAAACACAGCTTTAGCCTGTAAAACTTGGGCAGCTTTAATGGCAAAACTTCTAAAACTACTTTATTTCACAGGCAGACTACTAACTAGGTAACCAGAATCAGCAGTATCTATTAGCTGATATCATGATACTCAAAACACAGCCTCCAATTTTGCCTATGATATAGTACAGCATCTTGCATTTTCTAAAGCAATTCATTTAATATTTGGGTGCTCGCCAAGTTCTCTGAACTTTACTTAGTACTTAAATGTGGCTTTTAACCATGACTTACATTCCTTAATACAATTTCAAAATTTACTTTTTTGGCTTCTGCTCTCTCTGGTAATAACTGCTCATTTGTGCTGACTCATATTCAATATTTGGTGCATAGTGGCTAATATTATTTTCTTACTTAAAAGAAGACCAATTATACGTCATGGTATATTTGTCTATTTGTTTATTAAAATGTTTCCCTAATTTCTAAAATTATTTAAGGTAATATGTTTTCTAGATTTTCATCTTCACTTCATTTCTGGTCCCATTTGCCAAGAAGAGGAAATCTGCCCTTTTGCCCACCACATTCCCT
>NW_016894366.1:0-284 GCF_001698545.2 Rhinopithecus bieti | reverse complement strand
GGGTGAGGACTCTGGGCTTGAGTGTCATTGTCCAGCCATGTTTCAGAAGTGTGACCTGTCAGGGAAGAACCAGAGTTCCTTGTGCTCTCAGAGGGGAGGGTTCACAGATGTCCTCTCTTGTTCCCAGGAAAGGCAATTGCACTAATCTTGATGATGAGACTATGCTCCTGTGCTGACCTATTATAGTTTTGACTGAAATTGTCACTGTGATCCCCAATCTACATCTATTCACACAGAAGTGTATAAAGGTCAGGCCATATTCTCAGCATCACATATTGAGATGG
>NW_016894365.1:0-2010 GCF_001698545.2 Rhinopithecus bieti | reverse complement strand
AAGATCCTCAAAATTGAGGGCAGGAGGAAGAAACTCAAAAAATCCAGAAGGAAAATTAAATTATTGGAAAATACTGTCAGATCCAGAAATAGATGACCCCTCTCCACTTCAGAGCTTTTGGCACGGTGTTGGGCATCTGGGAGTGGCCCCTGCAGGCTGGCACGAAATCTGAAAGGGGCAGGGGCAGGAGCTAGGGTCACCTGGGACAGGAGGCTGCAGATCCTGAAGGCTCAAGGGAAGCAGAGGCCCGAGGGTCATCTCCCAAAGATCACAATGTAAGCACTTGTGGCATGCTTGGAGGGAGATGTTCTCTAGATGGTGGGACCCAGACTTGACTCACTCCCCAGTGTCAGTCCCTCGGGCTGTGTTCACTGCCCAAGAAGGGGCTTTGGCACTTCCTAGAAGGGCCATAAAAGGCCTAGGATGGCAGGCACCCAGAGGTAGCACACAGACCCAAACAGAGGAGACCCCAGACACCAGCCCAGCCCCTGGCAGTGCCCTCCAAGCTGGTACCTTCCACAGAGGAGGACAAGTCACCCTGTCCCTGGAAGGCCACAGAGACCACTTGTACTGCAGAATGGATGATGAGGTGAGGGGTACAGGGCCCCAGAGAAGATGTTTCTCCTTCTCTCCCAGGCCACTGGTACCCAGCACTAAGCCGGGCCAGGTGTGGGTTACCTTGTCCCTCTCCTTCTGGATGCCTGTCTCCAAGGCCACCAGCTTCTCCTGCAGTTGATCCACTGCCTTCTGCTCCTTCTGCAGCAGTGCCCGCTCTGCCTCCCTCTCTCCCTGCAGCAGTGCCCACTCCATTTCGGCCTGGGGCAGACACCAGGGTCCCCATCAAAGCAGCTGACTGTGGCCCCTCTCTGGGGCCTTCAGTTGGCCTAGGGAAGAGTCTAGCTAGGGTCTTCATGGCTCACCTCTCGGGCTGACTCCTGCAGCTGCTGCTCTAGCTCCTTCACACGGACCTTGAGCTGCTCCACGCGCCCCAGCACCTGAGCCCGCTCCTCTTCCAGGGCTAGCACCTCTCCCTGGAGCTTGGTGCTAGGTGCATCTTCATGCTGGAGGGGAGGGAAGCTATCAACTGAGGAAGCCTAGAGCCTTTTGGAGTCAGACCAATAAAATGGATCACCTGTTCCTCCAGGCACTTGCTGAGGAATAGCTGGACTGAGACAGGAGGCTAATTCCCTGCCCCCCACCCCGCCCCACCTTTGAGGGGAGCAATAAGGGCTCTGCTTAAGATAATAAAGATTTACCACTGAGTGCCAGGCCTGGGTGGAGCCCCATGGAAAGGCAGGTCATAAAGCATATTTATAGCTTGGGAAGTTCATCAACACCTCCCTTCTCTTCCTTGTCTCATTTCTGCACCTCTGCTCTCGAATCTCTTCCCAAACTTGATCCTTCTCCTCACTGGACCTTGGCATTCGATACACCAGCCTCCTCTGCCCCAGCAGGTGTCCAACCTCAGCCTCTTTGTCTTGCCTACCCCTCCATCTCACCTCCTGCTGGGTGCTCTCAGTGCTGCTGCACTCCTCCTTGAGATTTTCCTCATCTGAGCGCTCCATACTCTCCCACAGGCGTTGGGTGGCAACTCCGGGCTCCTCGCTGCTCCGCCCAGAGGCCCCTGCAAGGCCTCTTGAGGGCCTCCGGCCTGCCAGTGCCAATGCTACAGTGGCCTCCCCAATGCTGGGGAGCTCCCCGGCCTCAGATCCCCATCAGCCCGGCTGTATTCGGCACACAGGTTCAGGATGGTCTCCAGGCGCTGGCGTTCCTGGGGAGGATGGACAGAGCAGGACATGAAGGGGAGGAAGCTGAGCCCTGGTGGGGATAGCACCAGGTTCAGTATCCTGTCAGGAGGGAGAGCAAGGTTACTGGTGGCTAGGTCATCAGTGTCAAGTCAGGAGATGCCTGACCCCAAGACCTGGGGAGGCAGAGGGAAATAGGGTGCCCCAGAAGTGGGCAGGAAGAACCAGGCTGTTGTGCCACCTGTCCACATGGCACAACAGCCTT
>NW_016894364.1:0-233 GCF_001698545.2 Rhinopithecus bieti | reverse complement strand
GAGACGGAGTCTCGCTCTGTCACCCAAGCTGGAGTGCACTGGCCAGATCTCAGCTCATTGCAAGCTCTGCCTCCCGGGTTCACGCCATTCTCCTGCCTCAGCCTCCCGAGTAGCTGGGACTACAGGCACCCACCACCTTGCCCGGCTAGTTTTTTGTATTTTTTAGTAGAGACGGGGTTCCACCATGTTAGCCAAGATGGTCTCGATCTCCTGCCTTTGTGACCCCCCCGCCT
>NW_016894363.1:0-233 GCF_001698545.2 Rhinopithecus bieti | reverse complement strand
CTTGGACTCGGGAAGGGGAACATCACACACTGGGGCCTATCATGGGGGGGGAGGGATTACATTGGGAGTTATACCTGATATAAATGAATTGATTGGTGCTGATGAGTTGATGGGTGTAGCACACCAACATGACACAAGTATACATATGTAACAAACCTGCACGTTATGCACATATACCCTAGAACTTAAAGTATAATAAAAAAATTAAATTAAAAAAAAGAAAAAATCCATCT
>NW_016894362.1:0-1507 GCF_001698545.2 Rhinopithecus bieti | reverse complement strand
GAAAAATGTTATTAATGTTAGAAAATATTACTGTACTAAAGTATCCAGAATCCACTCTAGGATAGGTTGCAATGGCGTGTGTTATCTGAAATATATGTATCTTTCTGAAATATCATGAATTACTTCTCTGAAAACATTATAGTATGTACACAGACTAAAATTAAGGCTTACTCTTTTTTCTTTTTTTTTTTTTGAGATGGAGTTTCTCTCTCATTGCCCAGGCCAGAGTGCAGTGGCGCAACCTCGGCTCACTGCAACATCTGCCTCCCGGGTTCAAGCAATTCTCCTGCCTCAGCCTCCCAAGTAGCTGGGATTACAGATGCCTGCCACCATGTCCAGCTAATTTTGTGTGTGTGTATTTTAGTAGAGATGGGGTTTCACCATGTTGGCCAGGCTGGTCTGGAGCTCCTGACCTCAGGTGATCCTCCCACCTTGGTCTCCCAAAGTGCTGGGATTACAGGTGTGAGCCACCACGCACGGCCCCAGTGAAGGCTGATTCTTTATCAGCATTTTTTTCCATAGGTTATTTTGTGGAATACTTAAGACAATATTTAATTTATTATCACTTGTTCCTTTTAATATTATTCGGCCATGTCTAGTTTGATCAAACAGAAACTTTCATAAGTTTAAAGTTTTAAAATGCAGATATTGGAACTACCTAAAATTCAATAAAACTTCAAAGGAAATAGATCAATAGTGATGTGTTATCTGTGTGCCTTTGTTCATTCTCTTTGTTCCTCCCATATAACTCTCTGCACTTACTGTCTCTCTGGCTGACCTGCATTATTTAAGGCCCAGTTCATTTGCAACTCCTCATTGAAGCCCTCAGGAATGGCCTATAGCTATTAGCTCCTTTGTTTTGGGGAGCTGGATATTAAAGCAGTTTATGCTTGCAAGGATAAACCTGATTTAGAGGTTCAAGTAAATAGCTAGTATTGTTCATATTAATAGCTGCAAAATTGGTTTTGGGGAGTTTTATTTCTGAGATGAGATCTTCCTCTGTCACCCAGGTTGGAGCTGAAGTGCAATGGTGCAATCACACCGCAGCCTGGACATGTCCGGGCTCAGGTAATCCTACCCCTTATCTTCCCAAATAGCTGAGATTACAGGCACAAGGCACTATGTGCCACACTAATTTCTGTTTGTTTGTTTTACCACATGGCCCAGACTGGTCTTGAAATCCTGGACTCAAGGGATCCACCCACCTTCGCCTCCCAAAGTGGTGGATTACAGGTGTGAGCCACCATGCCTGGTCTGATATGGGAATCAAAAGTGATTGAGGCAGGTCTCAATGGAGTGGAGGTTTATTTAGTCAAAGTTGAGGACTAGGCTGTTTATGGGATGAAGGAAGAATAGTTCACATTAGGGATTTTATATCTAATAATATTTTAAATATATTAACAGAAATTCTCCTAAATCTTCCCAACACATATAATCTCTCTCTCTCTCTCATACACACACACACACAAACACACACATACACACACGTGCGCGCACACACACACAT
>NW_016894361.1:0-695 GCF_001698545.2 Rhinopithecus bieti | reverse complement strand
CTAGTACGTACTTCTGCAAGTGCATAAACAAAACTATACAATTTTATTTTAAAATGGTGTCCACTACGACTGAAGTAACATTTTGGGGGGAATATAAGGGTTCTTTATTATATAGTTCATTAAAATTCAACAATGTTATGGCTTTCCAGCAATGTACTTAACAGTACTATCCATTTAAATTTAGGTAATTCAAATAGCTAGGATTTATGAAATCCTGCAAGAAATAATAACATATTAGAAAGGTAACCAATTGGCAAAGTGCCTAAGCTTTGGCCAGTTTTAAAAAACACACTCAAAGTTTGGAAGGTTAAAACATTGCATAGTTACATGAACCAAATAAATTTTGAAGCAATTTAAAACAGAGTGAATGCTTAAATATTGAACTTGGACCATTGGTTAGTTTTATACTTTCTGATATCTCTTAGGCAATTCTCATGAGATTCTAATTATCAAAGTGTCGCACTCATGTAGTCTTTTTTAACACAAGCGGGATTTTACTAGGATTACCTTTGGTGAAACGTCAATTTGTAAAGTTCTAAAAGTTAAATATGCACGTACATATACACACATATATAAAGATAGGTATATATATTTATATATAGGTATATATAGGTATGTGTATATTCATATATACATATATATAGGTATATACCTATGTATGTGTATATTCATATATACATATATATAGGTATATA
>NW_016894360.1:0-694 GCF_001698545.2 Rhinopithecus bieti | reverse complement strand
ATTAGATGAGTCTTTTTTTAAAAAAGTCTTTGTAATTTTCTGCTAGTTATTCTATGACAGTCTTTCATCTTCCCTACTCTTTCAGCTGTTATTGAAAGATTGTTGGTAATTGTTTGGGGTATAGATTATAAAAGTACTTTTAATTTTAGGAATAAGAAATTAGAAGATAATTACTGTGAAATTACTGGTGAGTATGACTAGAATACTTTTCTTATAGTAAGATAGTCTATTCATCTAGGTTCCTTGATCAGTAATATGTACAAGAAACCATGAACCATGAAAAAAAAGCAAACAGTGGCCGGGCACAGTGGCTCATGCCTGTAATCCCAGCATTTTGGAAGGCTGAGGGAGGCTCATCACGACGTCAGGAGATTGCGACCATCCTGGCCAACATGGTGAAATCCAGTCTGTACTAAAATACAAAAAAGTAGCTGGCCATGGTGGTGCGCGCCTGTAGTCCCAGCTACTCAGGAGGCTGAGGCAGGGGAATCACTTGAACCCAGGAGGTGGAGATTGCAGTGAGCCGAGATCACGCCACTGCACTCCAGCAGTGGCTGCAAACAGAGCTTTGTTCTTTTTTTTTTTTTTTTTTTTTTTTGAGACAGAGTTTTGCTATTATTGCCCAGGCTAGAGTGTAGTGGTGCAATCTCAGCTCACTGCAACCTCCGCCTTCTGATTTCAAGCGATTCTCCTG
>NW_016894359.1:0-1055 GCF_001698545.2 Rhinopithecus bieti | reverse complement strand
TTGGTCACAGAGAGTGGCCCTGTAGAGTGAGATGAGAGGGGCATTGGGCCTGGTACTAGGTGTGGGTGGCAGAGGAGGCCGGGAGAGCAACCAGCGGGGGGTGCCTATTTGTCCAGCTGTCCTGAGGGCCTGGACTGACGGTGCCATGACTGCCTCACACCAGCTCTTGGGCTGCAGCGCTGTGGGCAGTTTTGCCCTAGCCAAGGACCCAGCTTTGTCTGCTGTGTGCTTGGAGCTGGGCCCCGTCTCCCAGGAGGGGCTCAGAACTGGAGGAGACCCACTGTACCCCGCCCCGCCTCTCCTCCCCGCCTCTCCTCCCCGCACTGGCCTGCAGGTGGAGCTGGCTCTGCCATGAGGACAGGCGAGTGGGCACCGTCACTCCTGCCTCCTGGTATAGGGCACAGCCGGGTGGGAAGCTGTCCCCACTAGACCCTTGGCATCCCTGCTTTGCTCTCCTGGGCGGGCTATAGGATGTGTCCTGCGTGTACCCACAGTGCCAGTCCAGGGACATAGGTGTCAGGTTCACGGCCCTGCCCTGCCCATGCACTGCCTGTCTCTGCCCAGGGCACCACGGTGGGCGCCATTTGCTCCGGGATCCGCTCCCTGCCAGCTACGAGGGCTGTGGCACGGGACCGCCTGCTGGTGTTGCTCTGCGACCGGGCGTCCTCGGGGCCAGTGCAGTGGAGGTGGCCGTGGTGAGTGCCAGTCGGGAGCAGCACCTGGGTGGGCCCTGGGTCCCATCCTATGCAGGTCCTGACTGTGCTGGGCAGAGGCTCTGGCGAGGCTAGTCATGGTGCGGAGGGACTGCAGGCAGGCATGTCTCCCCAGGCTGGGGCTGCGGGGCCTCACTGCCCATGCTGCAGGCTCGTAGAACTACTCCCTGGGCCCAGCCAGCATTGGGGACATGCAGGGCTGTGGTGTGGAGCCCGCTTCCCCTGCAGCTGCATCCTCGCCTGGTCCCCTGCTCTGTCTTTGCCTCTGTGTCCCCACGTCACAGGCAGCAGGAGAGTCTGTGGGCTCAGTCTGCCCTGGGAGGCCTACTTTGGGACTGGCAC
>NW_016894358.1:0-3040 GCF_001698545.2 Rhinopithecus bieti | reverse complement strand
TAGGGAAGGGGCAAAATGCCTCCAGTCTCTTTGCATAGCAAGAGAGTAACCTTTACTCCAGTTCCCAGTAAGTTCCTCATTTCCATCTGAAACCACCTAAGCCTGGATATTATTGTCCATATCACTGTTCACATTTTGGCCAAAGCCATTCAACAAGTCTCTAGGAAACTCCAAACTTTCCCACATCTTCCTGTCTTCTGAGCCCACCCAGTCTCTAGAAAGTTCCAAATTTTCCCACATTTTCCTGTCTTCTTCTGAGCCCTCCAAACTGTTCCAACCTCTGCCTATTACCCAGTTCCAAAATAGCTTCCACATTTTCAGGTATCTTTACAGCATTGCCCCACTCCTGGTACCAATTTACTGTATTAGTCCATTTTCACACTGCTGATAAAGACATACCTGAGACTGGGTAATTTATAAGGAAAAGAGGTTTAATGGACTCACAGTTCCAAGTGGCTGGGGAGGCTTCACAAACATGATAGAAAGTGAAAGGCATGTCCTATATCATGGCACGCAAGAAAGAAAATGAGAGCAAAGTGGGGAGAACCCCTTATAAAACCATCGGATCTCATGAGAACTCACTCACTATCATGAGAATCGCATAAATGTAACTGCCCCATGATTCAATTACCTCCCACCAGGTCCATCCCACAATGGGGTTACAATTCAAGATGAGATTTGGATGGGGACACAGCCAAACCATATCACTAACCATGGGCTAAGAAGCAAGGGGTGCTCAATAAATATTTATAGATTTAAACTAAAGTGAATTACAGTGGGTTATCAATCTTAGAAACATGACTTTTGATAATTAATGAGATGTGATTATACCACATTAAGACTTGATTTTCTTGTTTGGATACTAAATTGGCTTCCCTTCCATCTCCTATTTGCAATAATTCTTCCAAGGATATAGACAAGAGCTCAAATATAATATCATAAAGTTATTTTAGTGTTCTGGGATGCAATTTACCTGTCATACAAACTGAATTCATTTATTTGTTTGTTGTCCAAACTCTTTTGGAATATAATTTCTTCTCTTCAAAGTTTATTCTCATATATTGCAATGACAGCACTACTGGCATTTGAGGTGGGGCAATTCTCTTATAAGACTTTAGTACATCTGTCTCCTACCCATTAAATACCAGCAGCATGCTCCCCTCTGCCAGTTATTGTGTAACCAAAGAATCCATACACCCAATACCAAATGTCCCCTCATGGGATAGTACCTCTTCTAGTTATGAACCAATCTATCATTTCCAATTTGATGGCCCTTCTCCTTGTTGGAAAACATGGACATAAAAAAGAGCTGAGTAGCTCTGCTTTCTGTCTGATATCTGTTAACTTTAAACCACCTGCTCCAAACTGGGTGACAGGTAAAGGTAAGCTCATAGATAATTTAAATACAGTGAATGGAGGGTGTGGAGAGTAATGAACATACATAAAAGAGATGACATTCAGGCATTTAGACATGGCAAAATAATGGAGAGATGGGGATCAGGAGCCATTCATTAAACAAATATTTTAGTTCCTAATGTGTGCCATGTATTTGCTGTTACAAACAGGAATGAACAAAACAGACAAAACTTTTATCATCATGGAGCTTATATTATTATTGGGGAAAGACTGACAATAAACATGCAACTCATATACCCGATGGTATAAAATGCTGTGGAAAATGGCCAGAGAAGACCTCTCTGTAATTATGACATTAAGGCAAGTAAAAGTTAGGAGGAGGTTACAATATCGCATGTGATGATGGTGGTGTAGTCTTGTGTGAAAGCAAGGGAGGTGGTATAATTCCAAAGGAAGCTGACAGACGTTGCCGAAATTTGGGGTATGTGAGGGAGGCATAAATTATTACTGCAGGGTTAGTGGTTTTATACACTGGGGCAAAAAATGTGAGAGTGGTATGACATTTACTGAGCTGGAGGAGAAGGTTTATTGCTGATGGGGTTTTGGTTTTCGTTATAGGAGAAGATAGGCACTCACGAGTTTGATTTGGGCCATCCATCTGAGTGGAGATGCTGAATAAGCAGCTGGAAATAAATCAGTTAGAAAAGAAGTTAAGGCTGGAGATATGACCGTTGTTACCATATAGATCATATTTATAGTCATTGAGAAGATTCCCTAGGGAAAGAAGGGAAGAGCTTAGGACTGAGCCTGAGGGCATCCCCAATGTTTTGTAGGCAGGAAAGGAAAGGAGTGAAGAAAGCTGAGAGTAGCCAGTGAGGTAGAAGGATAATTAAGAGAGAATGGGATGGCAGAAGCTGAGGGAAAGTAGCATTTCAAGAAGAAAAGGAAAGCAAACAGTTTCAGGTACCGCTGAAAGATTTGGTATGATGAGCAATGAGATCTGACCATTGGATTTGATAAAGTGGAAGTCCTTGGCAAACATAGCAAGAAAAGTTTCAGTGAAGTGATGAAATGGAAATCTTGACTGCAATGGATTTATTAGCGAATAAGAAGAGAAAAGGGAAACAGTGAGTATAGAAAATTCTTCTGAGAAATTTTGCTGTAAAGAGAAGCAGAGATATACTTCAAAAGCAGAAGAGGAATGGGAAGTCAAAAAAGTTGTTTTGCATATTTTATGATAGAAGGTATTATAGCATGCTTGTCAACAGATGGAAATAAATTAGTAGAAAAGAAAGGTTGGTGAAGCACGAAAGAGAGGTGAGACTTGTTGAAGTGCTGCTCTTTAGTGGAATGCAAGGTATAAATTGAAGGATTAACATGAGTTTCCAGTACACAGCTCTGAGAAATGGGAGGCAAGGCAAGTTATATGAGTACAGATTATGAGAGGTAGATAAATGACATGGTAAGAGCATGAGGTATTTGCCTTCTAATTGGTTCTATTTTCCCAGTGCAAAGTAAGAATGGAGGAGAAGATATTGGACGTTTAAATAGAGGTGACAGTGTGAATTAGTTGTCCAAGAATGTGGGGAAGTGAACGGAAAGGGCATTTAGCTTAAGACCTTAAAAAATTATTCCCTCATCTTCAGACATGGATAAAACCATGCAATAAAAAATTGAACTATCT
>NW_016894357.1:0-1496 GCF_001698545.2 Rhinopithecus bieti | reverse complement strand
AAAAAAAAAAAAAAAAAAAAAAAAAAAAAGGAAATGACCTGAAATTGGAACTTATGTTTAAAAGTGAAGCAGAGCATAAAAGTTTGAAAATTTTGCAGCCTGACTATGCGAATGAAAAGTAAAACCCATTTCCTAGGGAGGAATTCAAGGCTGCGGAAATTTGCATAAACAGAGAAAAGCCACATGTCAATCACCAAGACAATGGGGAAAATGTCTCCAGGGCATTTCAGAGACCTTCACAGCAGCGCCTCCCACCACAGGCCTGGAGGCCTGGGAGGGAAAATGGTTTCATGGGCCAGGTCCAGGGCCCTACTGTTTTGTACAGCCTTCAGACATAGCACCCTGCATCCCAACCATTTGAGCTCCAGCCATGTCTAAAAGGGGTCAAGGCACACCTCAGACCTTTGCTTCAGAGGGTGCAAGCCCCAAGCCTTGGCAGTTTCCATGTGCTGTTGGGCTCACAGATGCGCAGAAAGCAAGTGTTAAGGTTTGGGAGCCTCCACGTAGGTTTCAGAGGATGTATGGAAATGCCTGGATGTCCAGACAGAAGTCTGCTGCAGGGGTGAGCCCTCATGGAGAATCTCTACTAGAGCAGTTCAGAGGGAAAATGTGGGGTTGGAGCCCCACACACAGTCCCCACTGGGACACTGCCTAGTGGAGCAATGAGAAGAGGGCCACAGTCCTCCAGACCCCAGAATGGTAGATCCACTGACATCTTGCAGTGTGCACCTGGAAAAGCCACAGGTACTCAACACCAACTTGTGAAAGCAGCCGTGGGGCTGTGTCCTGCAGAGCCAGAGGGGTGTAGCTGCCCAAGGCCTTGGGAGCACACCCCTTTAGTCAGTATGGCCTGGATGTGAGACATGGAGTTAAAGGAGATTATTTTGGAGCTTTAAGATTCAATGACTGCTTCAGATCACTTGAGGTCAGGAGTTTGAGACCAGCCTAGCCAACGTGGTGAAACCCCATCTCTACTAAAATACAAAATTAGCTAGGTGTGGTGGAAGGTGCCTGTAATCCCAGCTACTCAGGAGGCTGAGGCAAGAGAATCGCTTGAACCTGGGAGACAGAGGTTGCAGTGAGCCGAGATCACGCCATCGCACTCCAGCCTGGGGACAAGAGCGAGACTTCATCTAAAAAAAAAAATGTTTAATGACTGCCCTGCTGGGTTCAGGACTTGTATGGGGCCTATAGCCCCTTTGTTTTGGCCAATTTCTCCCTTTTGTAATGGGAGCATTTACCTAATGCCTGTACCCTCATTGTATCTTGGAAGTAAGTAACTTGTTTTTTATTTTACAGGCTCATAGGCAGAAGGGACTTGTCTTGTCTCAGATAAAACTTTGGACTTGGACTTTTGAGTTAATGCTGAAATGGGTTAAGACTTGGAGGACTGTTGAGAAGGCATGATTGTGTTTTGAAATGTGAGAAGAACATGAGATTTGGGAGGGGCCAGGGCTAGAATGATATGGTTTGGTTCTATGTTGCCACCCGAATTT
>NW_016894356.1:0-1086 GCF_001698545.2 Rhinopithecus bieti | reverse complement strand
AGGATTTCCTATTTAATAAATGGTGCTGGGAAAACTGACTAGCCACACGTAGAAAGATGAAACTGGATCCCTTCCTTAAGCCTTATACAAAAAATAATTCAAGATGGATTAAATACTTAAATGTTATACCTAAAACCATAAAACCTTAGAAGAAAATCTAGGCAATACCATTCAGGACATAGGCATGGGGAAAGACTTCATGACTAAAACAACAAAAGCAATGGCAACAAAAGCTGAAATAGACAAATGGGTTCTAATTAAACTAAAGAGATTCTGTACAGCAAAAGAAACTATCATCAGAGTGAACAGGCAACCTACAGAATGGGAGAAAATTTTGCAATCTACCCATCTCACGAAGAGCTAATACCCGGAATCTACAAAGAAGTTAAACAAATTTACAAGAATAAACAAACAATTCCATCAAAAGTGGGCAAAGGATATAAACAGACACTTCTCAAAAGAAGATATTTATGTAGCCAACAGACACATGAAAAAATGTTCATCATCGGCCGGGCGCGGTGGCTCAAGCCTGTAATCCCAGCACTTTGGGAAGCCGAGACGGGCGGATCACTAGGTCAGGAGATCGAGACCATCCTGGCTAACACAGTGAAACCCCGTCTCTACTAAAAAAAAAAATACAAAAAAAACTAGCCGGGCGAGGTGGCGGGCGCCTGTAGTCCCAGCTACTTGGGAGGCTGAGGCAGGAGAATGGTGTAAACCCAGGAGGCGGAGCTTGCAGTGAGCTGAGATCCGGCCACTGCACTCCAGCCTGGGCGACAGAGCCAGCCTCCTCTCAAAAAAAGAAAAGAAAGTTCATCATCACTGATCATCAGAGAAATGCAAATCAAAACCAGAATGTGATACCATCTCACACAAGTTAGAATGGCAATCATTAAAAAGTCAGGAAACAACAGATGCTGGAGAGGATGTGGAGAAGTAGGGAATGCTTTTACACTGTTGGTGGGAGTGTAAATTAATTCAACCATTGTGGAAGACAGTGTGGTGATTCCTCAAGGATCTAGAACTAGAAATACAATTTGAAACAGCGATCTCAGTACTGGGTATATACCCTAATGATTATAAATC
>NW_016894355.1:0-827 GCF_001698545.2 Rhinopithecus bieti | reverse complement strand
TAGCAGTGAAATCTCTATTTCAAAATGCAGATCAAAAGGTCACAAAGGCCACTGCAGCACAGTATGCCTTCCTATGACCACACCAAGTCCCTCAGGTCATTTTCCATTGTTCATATTTTCTCCTGATTCCAAAAGGGGAGGTGGAGGGAGCAACGTACTCTTACTGGGCTAGCACCTGTACCTCTGTAGTGGTTCTGATTTCCCTGCCTGCCTTTGCTAGAAATACACTTATACATGCACAGGTTTGAAAATAAGACAAAGCAGAGCAGACGGAAGACTTTGAGATTACTTAATTCAGAGAACAGAAGTTGGGGTGGAGAGAGAGTTTAATGCCTATGAAATCTCCAATAGATTGTGAAGCAGAAGAGCAATGGAGGCCAGCTATTCGCAGCTCCTTCCCCAACACACACACACACACACACACACACACACACACACACACACATGCAAGGTTTAACTACAGCATGACAGGCTCAGATTAGCCCTGAGAAAGAACTGGGCAATGAGGCAGGTGACCCAGGAATCAGTGACACAGAAAGGCTATGAAATATTGCCTCAGGGGCTTAACCCTTTATCACCCACACTGTATCTTCCCAGACAGGATTCAGGCAGGGAAACTGAAATAACATTGGACATTCTTCTAGCCTCAGATAGCCTATCTGTTAAGCAAGGGGCTGGAAACCCCTTCTCCCTCTTGGTTCTACCTGCCAGGCTTGCTGCTGTTTCCTAGTGGAGCAGGGTTGTTTCTCCCATACACACTATCTACGAGTGGAGATGTAACAGTTCTTGAGGGAATTTTGTTTCTTTGAGACATGGTCTTGCTCTGC
>NW_016894354.1:0-1067 GCF_001698545.2 Rhinopithecus bieti | reverse complement strand
AAACAGCTATTAAGAGATAAAATTATATAGAGAAAAGTATCTCATTTTGTAGTCAAACAGACCTGAATTTGCAATCAAACTATTCCACTTATTAGCTGTATTTTCTTGGGCAAGATATTTGAATATACTGGGATTTAATTTTCTCATCTGAGAAATGAGAATAAAGATGTTGCATACTATAAAAGGTATTATAAAGATTGCCATAATGAATATAAAGTACCTAGCATAATTTCTGGCTCATACCATAGGCTGAAAAAAGTGCTAGCTTTGAGTATTATAAGGAATAATTATTTATTTGAAAACACTTATCTAGTAGCTTTAATAAGCAAGCTACCAATTTTGGCACTCAATATATTGGGATGAACAAATTACACATGGTCCCTACTTTCATAGAAAGTAATTATCATTATTATTGTTACTATTGTTTACTCCCATTTTGGATTATCAATTTCCACAGACTAGGAGTACAAAATAAGCACAACAATAATATTTATGATGAATGTAGATTGTTCTTTTACATCATTTCAGTATTTGGAATATCTTAGGACCATTGTTTCAACTATCAATTCTTCTATTTGATGATTATGGAGATTCAAACGATGTAGGAGTTTTAATGATTCTGTATCAATTTTAGGGCATATCCTGTTCTCTTGACTGAATGCATTCCTCCCCATTTCATATGTTGAAATTCCTACTCCCAAGGTGATGGGGAAAGGAAATGAGGCCTTCCAGAGAAGATTAAGTAATGAGAGTAGAGCACTCATAATGAAGCTAGTGCTTCATTAAAATCGATTCATTAAAATCGAGACCCGAGATAAACTTTTGCTCCTTTTGTTATGTGGTGACACGGAAACAGGTGTCTATGAATGAGATGAGCATTCACCAGACAATCTGCAAGTATTTACCTGAGACTTCTTAGCCTCAAGAACTGTGAAAATAAATTTGTGTTAAATTTAAGTTATCCAGGACATAGTGTTTTCATAGCAGCTCAAATGGACTAAGACATTGTGGAAACATATTTTAAATGGCCTATTGCTAATGTGTTTTGAAATATAGAATAAAATATT
>NW_016894353.1:0-686 GCF_001698545.2 Rhinopithecus bieti | reverse complement strand
GCCCACACACCAGGAGATGGCCTAGTGTGCCTACACAACCACAGCCAGGGTTTTCAAGCACAAAACTGGGTGGCCGCTTGGCAGATGCTGAGCTAGCTGCAAAAAATATTTTGTACCCCAATGGCGCGTGGAACCCCAGTGACACAGAACCATTCACACCCATGGAAAGCGGTCTGAAGCCAGGGAGTCAAGTGGTGTGACTCATCAGGTCCCACTCCCATGGAGCACAGCAAGCAGAGATCCAGTGCTTCAAATTCTCACTACCTGCAGAGAATTCTAAAGTCCACTTGAAACGATCAAGCTTGCTGGGGAGAGGGTCGACAATCATTACTGAGACTTGAGTATAAGGGTTTCCCCTCACAGTGTTAAGAAAGCTGCCAGGAAGTTTGGACTGCATGGAACTCACAGAAATACGCAAACTATCTATAGCCAGATGGACTCTAGATTCCTCCTCACTAAGTAGGGCATCTCTGAAAGAAAGGCAGCAGCCCCAGTCAAGGGCTTATACGTAAAACTCCCATCTCCCTGGGACACACCACCTGGGAAAAGGTATGGCTGTGAGTGCAACTTCAGCAAACGTAAACATTCCTGCCTGCCTGCTCTGAAGAGAACAGAGTATCTGCTAGAACAGTGCCCAAGGACACACTGTCTTTTCAAGTGTGCGCCTGACCCCTGTCCCTTATGAC
>NW_016894352.1:0-268 GCF_001698545.2 Rhinopithecus bieti | reverse complement strand
TCAGATGTAGATTTGGTCTTTTCTCATAGTCTCATATTTCTTGAAGGCTTTGTTCATTTTTTTTTTTACTCTTTTTTCTCTAAACTTCTCTTCTCACTTCATTTTATTCATTTGATCTTCAGTCACTGATACCCTTTCTTCCACTTGAACAAATTGGCTACTGAAGCTTGTGCATGCATCACGTAGTTCTCATGCTATGGTTTTCAGCTCCATCAGGACATTTAAGGATTCTCTATACTGTTTATTCTAGTTAGGTATTGATGTAATC
>NW_016894351.1:0-1051 GCF_001698545.2 Rhinopithecus bieti | reverse complement strand
AGAGAAAATCTAGATCCATGCCTTATACAAAATAAAGTCTAGATGTATAAAAGTCCAAAGTACAAAATTGAAATCTTAAAACCAATAAAAAATCATGTCCTCAGAATAATTTCCTAAACAAAATCCCAAAACACAAGTTTTAAAGGAAAAGATTGATATATATTTGATTCCACAAACATCGTATAATGAAAAAAATGAGAAATAACGTTAGTGTTAAAAGACGAGCAATGATTGGTACAGGATTTTGGAAAGCTAGTTGGCTCTGTCTACTGAAGCTGAACCTATGCATTCCCTACGACCAGCAACTCCACTTCTTGGTATATACCCAAGAAAATGCATATGTATATTCACTAATGACATTATGAATATGCTCATACAGCATTATTTGTAATAGCCTCACACTGAAAAAAAAAAAAAACCCCAAGTGTCCACAAACAGTAGAATGAATAAATTGTAGTATATTCATACATTAAAATGTAGCACATAATGGAGAATTAACTACAAATTCACGACAACATGGATGAATCTCACAAACCTAATGTTGAGCAAAAGAATCCAGACACAGAGGAGTATATACTGAAATATCCCATTTATTTAAAGCAGAAAAGAGGCAGAACTAATAATCAGGAAAGTGGTTATCATCCTTGGGCATAGTGTCTGGAAAGGGGCACAAAAGAAGCTTGTGGCAGGGCAGGGGAGGTTGGTAATGTACTGTGTCTTGATCTGAGAGCTGGTTATATGGGTGTCTTTACTTTGTGATCATTTATCAAGATGTACACCTAAGATATGTATGTATGTCTATTGTACTTGAATAAAACATTTTGAAAATCTGCCTAACAGGATACTTTCTTATATATGGCTCTCACTAGTAGAGTTGCATGCATACCAAAAGTCATGTGTTTCCTCAAACAGGTTTATTTCAGTTACATTTGTTGTAAATGAACATAATATGTATGCAAAAAAGAAGACCAGCAACAGATTTAGAGAAACTTTTTGCAACATATATTGCTGACCAATAATTTGATATAGAATATGCAAAGAACTCCTAAGA
>NW_016894350.1:0-1069 GCF_001698545.2 Rhinopithecus bieti | reverse complement strand
GTGCGTGATTAGTTATATTTGCCAAGTTATTGTTAATTTGTTTTAATTTGATGTGTAAAAGTGGGCGGAGGACCTGAAAACATGAGGTTGATGCACAGGTAAAAGATAAGATTACCAACGTGGCTGATTCACACCAAAACGTAAGTGAAACCACACTTAGATACCATCTCACTCCAGTTAGAATGAATTCTCCCAACAGTTGATGGCAGTTTCATTGCTTATAGAGTGTATGTGTATAACCGGTGCAAGGGACGTTTTGATATATACGTAGCATCATGATCAGATCTGGCATCTCTGTGACCTTCCATCGTGATTATTTCTCTGTGGAGAGAACATGCAGAACCATCCTTTCCAGCTGATTTTGAATAATTCCCTCAGAGGTTGTTGATCCTGGACACCCTGCTGTGGACTAGAACACCAGAATGTATTCCTCACCTCTGAGTGTCACTTTGTACCCGTTACCAATCCCTGCCCATGCCCCCCTCCTCTCTCCAGCCTCTAGTAACACCTATTGAAAGTTCTGCTTCTAGTGTAGCGGGACAAGCTGCAGACAAAACTCCTCAGACACCGGATTAAAGAAGGAAGAGGTTTTTTATTCAGCCGGGAGCGTCGGCAGACTCGTGTTTTAAGAGCCGAGCTCCCTGAGAAAGAAATACTTGGCCTTTTAAAGGCTTACAACTTTAAGGGGTCCACATGAAAGGGTCGTGACAAATCAAGCAAGCGTGGGAAACGTGACTGGGGCAACATGCATCAGCTAACAGAACAAAAGTTTTACAATGCTTTTTTCATACAGTGTCTGGAATTTACAGATAACACAAGTAGTTTAGGCCAGGGGTTGATGTTATTATTATTACTTTGTTTAACTCCTAGGGCCGGGTGGTGGTGCCAAGGTTGTCTGGCTGTTTATCTTTTGTTTCTCTCTCTCTTTTCTTCTGTCTTTGAACTAGGCAAGGTGTGGGGAGGAGGGCAGCAGGAGTAGTAGTGGTCTCCTTCCTTACTAGAAGACAGTGTTCTTGGGATTCCATTTGCCTAATGTCAAACAGTGTGGGTCTCTCTCATTTCATTTCTT
>NW_016894348.1:0-1573 GCF_001698545.2 Rhinopithecus bieti | reverse complement strand
AGGTGCATTTACAATCCTCTAGCTAGATAGAAAAGTTCTCCAAGTCCCCACCCAACTCAGGAAGTCCAGTTGGCTTCACCTCTCACTTAGAACAGGAAAGGAAGGAAAGAACCCTTGGGTGAGATCCAAGTGGGCACCTGAAGGTCAAAGAGAGAAAAAAGCACCTGTCACCTTGACCCTGGGACTTTATATGCTCACCTCTTTTCCATGATTCTTCCCTTATTGTGGGTTTTGTGTATGTGCAGTGCCCTCCTTACCCTTGGGAACTGAGCATGTGCAGTGTGTTTAGGAAGTTGCAGGCATGCCCATCTGAGGCTTTCTTCCCTTTTCTGGTGGCATATACCTGGAAGATCGTACTGAGAGGTGGAGCCAGCAGGACTTCCTGGGACTTGGAGAACTTTTCCGTCTAGCTAGAGGATTGTAGATGCACCAATCAGTGCTCTGTGCCTAGCTAAAGGATTGTAAATGCACCAATCAGCACTCTGTGTCTAGCTAAAGGATTGTAAATGCACCAATTAGCACTCTGTAAAATGGACCAATCAGCACTCTGTAAAATGGACCAATCAGCAGGATGTGGGCAGGGACAAATAAAAGAATAAAAGCTGGCCACTCCAGTCAGCAGTGGCAATCCGCTTGGGTCCCCTTCCACATTGTGGAAGCTTTGTTCTTTCACTCTTCACAATAAATCTTGCTGCTGCTCACTCTTAGGATCTGCACAACCCTTAAGAGCTGTAACACTGACCACGAAGGTCCGTGGCTTCATTCTTGAAGTCAGCAAGACCAAGAACCCACCAAAAGGAACCAACTCAGGACACAGTACTTTGCGATTTTGTCTCTTAATGTGCATGCCCAGGAAATTGCTTCTCCCTGGGGCCTGCCTCTAATTAACACTTTAATGTTGGCAGGTGTGGACCAATCAGGAAATGGCCTCTCCCTGGCACCGGCTGCCAATTTATCACCTTTAGAGAGGCAATGCAGTAATTGCCAAATCTCACCCGAACTTTCTAGTGGGTCAGGGAGAGCTGTCTCCTGCCCCACTCATGCCTAACCTGTAACAAAGTGACAAGAACAGACTGGAGAAAAGTAGGTTGGAGAAACTGGACTCAAGAGCAGCTCATGTAACCCGAGCTAGGTCAATGCTCAGGCTAAAATTTTATTCAGGGGATTTGGAGAAGAGCAGTCCAACTGGTAGACAGGGCAATTTCTGTTACTAGTGGTCTGGAATCTTAGGCTTATGCCTGGAGCCCAGTATTTTTTCATAGTTACCAGGGGCCTAACAGTTGTCCTGGCTGGCTTGATGGTGAGAGTTGAAACTTAGAAAATCAGCTTGTTAATAGCCCTGTAAGACTTGGCTCTGGACTTATCTAGGTAATATCATTTGTTATACTGGGTATGGTTGGGAACCTGAGATTTTCACAGTGTGTCTGTCCATGCATCCTCCATGGTGGGGAGTAAAGGTCAATTCTGAAAAGGAGTACTGATATCTAAAAGGAGTCTTGATCCTCTGAGGAACGGTGATGAGAAAATGATAAAATGGGGAATATCTTGTTCCTTGATTATTCTTGGCAATTTT
>NW_016894347.1:0-757 GCF_001698545.2 Rhinopithecus bieti | reverse complement strand
TCCCATTCACAATTGCTACAAAAGAAAAAAATACCTAGGAATCCAACTTACAAGGGATGTGAAAGACCTCTTCAAGAATAACTACAAACTACTGCTCAAGGAAATAAGAGAGAACACAAACAAATGGAAAACATTCCATGCTTATGGATAGGAAGAATCAAAATCAAAATGGCCATACTGCCCAAAGTAGGTTATAGATTTAATGCTATCCTGATCAAGCTGCCATTGACTTTCTTTACAGAATTGGAAAAAATGACTTTAAATTCCATATGGAACAAAAAAAGAGCCCACGTAGCCAAGACAATCCTAAGCAGAAAGAACAAAGCTGGAGGCATCACGCTACCTGACTTCAAACTATATACAGGGATACAGTAACCAAAACAGCATGGCACTGGTACCAAAACAGATATATAGACCAATGGAACAGAACAGAAGCCTCAGAAATAATGCCACACATCTACAACCATTTGATCTTTGACAAACGTGACAAAACAAGCAATGGGAAAAGGATTCTCTATTTAATAACTAGTGTTGGGAAAAGTGGCTAGCCATATGCAGAAAGCTGAAACGGGATCCCTTCCTGACACCTTTTACAAAAAATTAACTCAAGATGGATTAAAGACTTAAACATAAGACCTAAAACCATAAAACCCTAGAAGAAAACCTAGGCAATACCATTGAGGACATTGGCGTGGGCACAGACTTCATGATTAAAACACCAAAAGCAATGGCAACAAAAGCCAAAATAGACAAATGA
>NW_016894346.1:0-691 GCF_001698545.2 Rhinopithecus bieti | reverse complement strand
ATGTGATTTTGAGTTAAATATATGAAACAAATTTATAGAATTTGATTATTTCATCAGTATACCTGAAGGTTGGTATTTTAAGTTGGCCAAAACTTTGCTTTTAATCTCATTGGGCAAAATGAGGAATTGCTTTATGATAACTGTCATCTTAAACCAGAGATTTTGTTTCAGATGAACTTTTATTATCTCAATAGTAGTGTGTTTTCCTATCTTTTAGATAAAATGGGTCTGTAACTAATTGGGGAGTATTTTCTAAAGTGTGGATGAGGAAACTCATGTTTTAAATGGGCACTAGCCTCATCCACTAATGTTGGTAGGAATGTTCAACAGTGACAAAGCATTTTGAGATTTTGCCTTTCATCGTTATAGACTATACTGTAAAATCATAGCGGAAATGATGAGAGAGATGAAGAAGATGAGGAACGAGAGAGTAAAAGCCGAGGAAAAGTAGAAATTGATCAGCAACAACTAACTCAGCAGCAACTTAATGGAAACTAGGTATGAAAGTTAATTATATGGGATCTGTTGTGAGGATACAATACACGCTGATATATACATGTTGAAGTAATGGTATGCAGTAAGATTTTTTTAAATCCTATTATGTTTAGTTAAGAGCATGTTACTAAAATGCTGAGGATTTTGTAGGCTTGCATAGTAGTTTTTTTTTTTTTAACTAGCTGATTTTGTAACC
>NW_016894345.1:0-233 GCF_001698545.2 Rhinopithecus bieti | reverse complement strand
GTCAAGCAAGAGAAAGAAACAAAGGGTATTCAAGTAGGAAAAGCTAGATCAGATTGTCTCTGTTTGCAGATGACATGGTTGTGTATTTAGAAAACCCCATCATCTCAGCCTGATATCTCCTTACACTGAAAAGCAACTTCAGCAAAGTCTCAGGATACAAAATCAATGTGCAAAATCACAGGCATTCCTATACACTAATAACAGACAAACATAGAGCCAAATCATGAGTGACC
>NW_016894344.1:0-343 GCF_001698545.2 Rhinopithecus bieti | reverse complement strand
TTTTTTTTTTTTGAGACAGAGCTTTGCTCTCGTTGCCCAGGCTGGAGTGCAATGGCGTGATCTTGGCTCACTGCAACCTCTGCCTCCCGGGTTCAAGCGATTCTCCTACCTCAGCCTCCCGGGTAGCTGGGATTACAGGCATGTGCCACCACGCCTTTAGTAGTGGTCAACTTTGACCATATTCTAGACATTGTTCTAAGAACTTGCATATATTAGCTAATATAATCTTCATAACCACCCTGTAGAGTAGGCACTATCATTATGCTCATTCTTCATTCTTTTTTTTTTTTTGAGATGGCACTTTGCTCTTGTTGCCCAGGCTGGAGTGCAATGGCGTGATCTC
>NW_016894343.1:0-344 GCF_001698545.2 Rhinopithecus bieti | reverse complement strand
TCCTTCCTTCCTTCCTTCCTTCCTTCCTTCCTTCCTCCCTCCCTCCCTCCTTCCTTCCATCCTCCCTCTCTCCTTCCTTCCTTCTTTCCTTCCTCCCTCCCTTCTTCCTTCTTTTTTCCTTCCTTCCTACCTCCCTCCCTCCTCTCTCCCTCCTCCCTCCTTCCTTCCTTCCTTCTTTCCTTCCTTCCTTCCTCCCTGCTTCCTTTTTTCCTTCCTTCCTTCCTTCCTTCCTTCCTTCCATCCTTCCTTCCTCCCTCGCTCCCTCCTTCCTTCTTTTTTCCTTCCTTCCTTCCTTCTTTCCTTCTTTCCTTTCTTTCTTCCTTCCTCCCTCTTCCCTCCTTCCT
>NW_016894342.1:0-1068 GCF_001698545.2 Rhinopithecus bieti | reverse complement strand
CATTCTACTGTAAAGACACATGCACATGTATGTTTATTGCAGCACTGTTCACTAGAGCAAAGACTTGGAACCAACCCAAAGGCCCAACAGTGATAGATTGGATAAAGAAAATGCGGCACATATACACCATGGAATACTGTGCAGCCATAAAAAAGGGTGAGTTCATGTCCTTTGGAGGGACATGGATGAAGCTGGAAACCATCAAACTAACACAGGAACAGAAAACCAAACACTGCATATTCTCAGTCATAAGTGGGAGTTGAACAATAGGAACACATGGACACGGGGAGGGGAACATCACACACTGTGGCCTGTCTGTGGGTGGGGAGGTAGGGGAAGGATAGGATTATGATAAATACCTAATGTAGATGATGGGTTGATGGGTACAGTAAACCACCATGGCACGTGTGTACCTATGTAACAAACCTACACATTCTGCACATGTACCCCAGAACTTAAAGTATAATAATAACAATAAAGAATAGCCAGAAATTTAGAAACACCTATCCCACAAATCATTTTATAAATCATAATTAATTGCACCCAAGGCCTTGGTAATCTCTAATTCTGGGGACATCAGATGCCATCAGAATTAGAACCATACTCAAGGATTTGGTTCAGCCCTTGCTGTCTGGGGTAAAAGCAATTGATGAAATTTAAAACCAGACACACGGACACATAGCTCATAGTCTACATGTTATTAGCAGATGTGTTCTGTTAGGCCTACCCTTTTCTGTGTTTTGTTTTGTTTTTTAATGTATTCACCAACATCACAAAGAATATTTTACAAGAAAATTTGGATTTCTGACTCCTGAAAATCAGAATTCTTACAGCCCCAAGGTTTTCATTCCCACAAGGCATCCTGCAGCTGACTAGTGAGTGGTACTTGCTCCTGCAGTTCTCTACAGTCCCCTTCCCTTGCTCAAGTACAACTATACAGCAACACACTGCATAATAATATTTCAGTCAATAATGGACTGAATATATGACAGTGGTCCCATAAATTCGTAATACTGCATTTACAGCACCCTCTCTTTTCTTTTCTTTTCCCTTCCTTCCTTCCTTCCT
>NW_016894341.1:0-533 GCF_001698545.2 Rhinopithecus bieti | reverse complement strand
TGAGATTTTTAAAAGATAAAAGTATTAATTATTCTTGAACCAGTATTATTTGTGCTAGAAGATAACTTGAAAGGAAGTCCTGACTAGAAAACATAAAACAAGAGCTTTATCAGGTTGACGATGAAGGTTTCAGAAAATTGCTTCATAAGTTTCAAACACATACAGTTAAAACTGAAACACTTGCATATCATTTACACCAATTTAAAATCAAATGTAGCAAGATGATATTTGAGAAGCAAATAAAAAAGGAAAATTCTGAGAAGTTCTTGTAGTTTATATAGCAGTCTGGAAGGGGAATTAAACAGTGAGGTGGGTAATGACATGTTGTTACACGTGATTAAGTTATTGATTTATAAAATAATGCTGAAGTTCATGTTCTACCTTTCTACATATGAGTACAGTGCACTTGGAATTATCGTAATTCATCCACATAATGTTTTAAAAGTGTAACAAGAACCTCTATATAATTGGCTGCATAATTAAGAGACGACATTCCAACCATGATCACTAACAAATGAGCTTGGTGATAAACA
>NW_016894340.1:0-532 GCF_001698545.2 Rhinopithecus bieti | reverse complement strand
CAGCCATGGTTGTGCCTGCCCTTTGTGGTGGTCTTTCAGGTTATCTTGGCAACATGTACATTGCTTTTTTTGTTGTTGTTGCTTTTTTGCTTTTATTGTACAGTCAGTACTATAAAATTTCTCTTTGAGTTTTATACCTTTGTAGCATTTTAGATGATGTTGTGTTTGTACTTTGTTGTGTAAAGTGGAAGAATTGTGTTGAATAAACCCAAGATTGGAATGCAAAAAAAAAAAAAAAAAAAAAAAAACAATTAAAAGAGAGCCTCAACCTAACCCTCAAACCTCATACTAAGGTTTCAGAGATTGTCTGAAAACATGTATAGACATTGGCATAAATGTAAAACTATAAAACGTTTAAAGGAAAACAAAAAATAAAATCTTCCTCACCCCTAAATAAAGCAAATAGTTCTTAGACATGACACCAAAAGCATGATCATAAAAGGAAAAAATGGTAAATTGAACATTAAGATTTTGAAAATTTGCTTTGCAAAAGACTCTATCAAGAGAATAAAAAAGCTACAGATTGGAAGAA
>NW_016894339.1:0-342 GCF_001698545.2 Rhinopithecus bieti | reverse complement strand
TAACAGCAATGTTCAGGGAACAAGGGAGATAACCTTAAAGTCTGACTGCCGGTGAGCCGGGTGGAACAGAGCCATATTTATCTTCTTTCAAAAGCAAATAGGAGAAATATTGCTGTATTCTTTTCTCAGCAAGGAACATCCCTGAGAAAGAATGGCGCCTGAGGGTAGGCCTCTGAAATGACCGCTTTGGGGCAGCTGTCTTTTACGGTCGAAGGCGAAGGGATGAAATAAGCCCTGGTCTCCTGTAGCGCTCCCAGGTTTATTAGGACGAGGAAATTCCTGCCTAATAAATTTTGGTCAGACTGGTTGTCTGCTCTCAAACCCTGTCTCCTGATAAGATGT
>NW_016894338.1:0-1548 GCF_001698545.2 Rhinopithecus bieti | reverse complement strand
CAGAAATCAAGATTTCAGCAGGGCCATGCTCCTGCTGAGGCTCTGGGGACACTCCTCGGCCTTGTCTTAGTTCTCGGTGGTGGCCAATTCCCGGCATTCCCCAGCATCCAGCTGCAGCACTCCCATCTCTGCTGCTCTTATCCCATGGGGTTTCCTCTTTTCTCTAATAGGGACACTAATTATATTGGATTAGGATCCACCTAATGATTCCTCTTAACTTGATCACATCTGCGAAGTTCCTATTTCCAAATAAGTTCACATTCACAGGTAACTGGGAGTAGGACTTCAACATCTCGTTTTGGCGGGGACATAGTTCAACTCATGACAGAGATTTTGTTTTGTTTTGAGACGGAGTCTCACTCTGTCGCCTAGCCTGGAGTACAATGGCACGATCTCAGCTCACTGCAACCTCCGCCTCTTGGGTTCAAGTGATTCTCCTGCCTCAGCCTCCTGAGTAGCTGGAATTACAGGCACCCACCACCATGCCCAGCTAATTTTTTGTATTTTCTTTAGTAGAGACGGGGTTTCACCATGTTGACCAGACTGGTCTCAAAACCCTGACCTCAGGTGATCCGCCTGCCTCAGCCTCCCAAAGTGCTGGGATTACAGGCGTGAGCCACCACGCCCAACCCATGACAGAGATCTTGAAAGTGATGCATGCTGTGTCAATTGTGTTTCTATGTGGCAGAGATGAGGCAAAATAACACAAAAAAACAAACACCCAAATTCCCTAATGAAGTACTGAGAAGAAACCTCAACCCTGTCAGGGGCCATCTATATTAAGAGATGAGGTCACCTTTGGGCACAAACTCTGGGAGAACATCTTGCACAAGATATAGTAGAGACAAGGCATCCATGACACCAGTGAGAGTCAAAGTCAGAACCAGTTACCCCGAGAAGGTAGGTATACATTCTAGGGATAAGAGAGGTCAGATCTCAAACAAAACCACTGCAGCCTTGACTGCTAGATAGACATGAGACGACTCCAGAGGGCAGAGATGGCAAAGGACACCAGTCCTGATGACCCTGATTCTTATTCTTCACCAAAAGGTCATACACACTCCAACCTTCTTTTCCTGTCCATGCAAATGCCACTGAGAAAATTTAGGGGTTTCGAAGTCTATAAAAGGACCGTTTCAATGATTGCATTGGATTGGATTCAGGACTACTTCATAGAGATGTTCAGGTTTTCCACTGCAGAGGAATCTGCATAGACACAGTCCCACGGCTAACCTGCACTAACCCTATATACGAGTGTCGAGGACTCTTGCAGGCTATTGAGGCTTCATTTCTGCACCACCTGTGGGTGTGAGTTTACTCTCCCTGCGTTCAGTGTGCATGAGTTGAAAGGCTGGAAAGCACTGTTGGTCTCTCTTCATGGATCCTCATCTTGAGACCAAGACTAATGAGGAAGCCTTCTAGAGCCTTGGTACAGTCAAGATTGATGTTATTATAAGAATGCCAGCCGGCCGCGGTGGCTCACTCCTGTAATCCCAGCACTTTGGGAGGCTGAGGTAGGCAGATCACGAGGTCAGGAGATAGAGACCC
>NW_016894337.1:0-797 GCF_001698545.2 Rhinopithecus bieti | reverse complement strand
CTCACCTTATTCAATATATTGATAGCCTTCTTCTTTGTAGCCTCTCCTTTGAATATTCTCAACAAGACACCCTTCTGCTCCTTCAGCATTTATTCTCCAAAGGATATTGGGTGTCCCCTCCAAAGCTCAAATTTCTTCTCCATCTGTTACCTACCTCGGCATAATTCTTCATAAAACACACGTGCTCTCCCTGCCAGTCGTGTCCGACTGATCTCTCAAACCCCAACACCTTCTACAAAACAACAACTCCTTTCCTTCCTAGGCGTGGTTGGATACTTTCGACTTTGAATACCTGGTTTTGCCATCCTAACAAAACCATTATATAAACTCACAAAAGGAAACCTAGCTGACCCCATAGATCCTAAATCCTTTCCCCACTCCTCTTTCCATTCCTTGAAGACAGCTTTAGAGACTGCCCCACCCTAGCGCTCCCTGACTCATCCCAACCCTTTTCATTACACACAGCCGAAGTGCAGGGCTGTGCAGTCGGAATTCTTACACAAGGACCGGGATTGCATCCTGTAGCCTTTTGTCAAACAACTTAAGCTTACTGTTTTAGGTTGGCCATCATGTCTCCGTGCAGCAGCTGCTGCCACCCTAATACTTTTAGAGGCTCTCAAAATCACAAACTATGCTCAACTCACTCTCTACAGCTCTCATAACTTCCAAAATCTATTTTCTTTCTCACACCTGACGCATATACTTTCTGCTTCCTGGCTCTTTCAGCTATACTCACTCTTTGTTTAGTCTCCCACAATTACCATTGTTCCTGGACTGTACTTCAATCCGGCCTCCCA
>NW_016894336.1:0-796 GCF_001698545.2 Rhinopithecus bieti | reverse complement strand
GCCTATGCTATTGCTCGCAATATCGCAGGGAGGGTACAGCTCTTCTGTGATATTGTTCCCAGTGTCAGGAGGGGAAGAGGATGATAATAATCCGCAGGTTGTGTTCACCCGCCCCGTGATAGTGTTATTAATATCCCGGAAGGGAGAAGGTGATATAACACTCTGTACAGCAGGAGGCGAACACCCAGCCTGGGATATTGTTCCCAATATCCATGGAGGGCAGAGGCTGGTATTACTCCCAATATGGCAGAGGGTGTACATCCACCCTGTGACGTTCTTCTTAATATTCCAAGGCCGAGAGTTTGATATTACTCCCAGTATCGCAGACACTGCACAACCCCGGGATATACGCTTCCTGATATCCGGAAGGAGAGAAGATGGTATTAACACCATATGACAGAAGGTGAACACCAACTCTGTGACATCTGTGAGGCAACCCGGCAATGTGGAGAATAATAGCCAATCCCTCTCCCCTCCCACTGCTACTGGGAGCCCCATCGCCAGGGGTGAGGCACCCCCCGCGATCCGGCCCCAGCCGTCGCCCCGCCACGCCCCCCGGAGGATGGGGCCCTATCGCCGGGGACGGGGGGTGAGGACCCAGGGGCTTCACTGTCGATTCCATCAAATCGAGGACTCTGGAGACAAGAGGACAATGATGCCACTTCAGTAGGTGGCCCCAGAGAGGCTCGCCTGTCTTGTCTGCTTCCAAGGGGCATTGGGGCTGACCTGAAATAAGACTTCTTTTGGTATCTCCAATGACCTGTTTTGTCCATCTCGGGGGAAGGAGGGGGGCGTG
>NW_016894335.1:0-533 GCF_001698545.2 Rhinopithecus bieti | reverse complement strand
AATAATCTGCAATTATTTTACTGGCATACAAAATCTACTTTAACCTGTGGAAAAGACAGTTATCAAAATTGTATACTAATAGATATAACAACCAGTGACCAATAATCTTTAGTGCTTTAGATCTGGAGTGGTTTGGTCAACATGTAGTTTCCTGGATAGAATAACTTGCACCTAAGGAAAACAATATATGTTTCTCTAGACATATCTATCTATCTAGGCATATATATATGTATACATACAATTACAAATATTTTGATTTGTAAATATTGAGCTGAAAAAAAATTTAAGCCAAGAGAACATATTAAACACAAACCTAATACATGTGACTTTAAATGTAAATTTGATATTATACATGTAATTAATGTTATATATAATATATATAATTGAACAACATATAGTGTGTCCCAGTGTGTCATTTTCCAAGAGGTTATAAATATTTCCAAGTGAGGAGGAAGAATTCTTCAATCAAATTTTATGCCATTTGGAGCATATTTAAGACTCAGCTGAGCGTGAAGTAAAAGACATATTGTTGG
>NW_016894334.1:0-1170 GCF_001698545.2 Rhinopithecus bieti | reverse complement strand
ATTGTGTTTTCTAAAACAATGTAAGATAATTACTGATTTGATCTTCAGTTGACAGGCTGTCAAATCTTTATAATTAATTGTATCATAAACCCGTTGCCACCCCGAATACACTCTTCTCCAAGGTAAAATCCTAAGTCATCTTAATTCCTACTTTGACATATTTTGAAAATTTACCTTATGCTGCTCTTGATAATGCCTTGTCCGCATCTGCCATGTTCTTACTAACAAGTACTGCTCAGAACTGGACATGCCTGATGTGCTCAGACCAAGAGAGAATATATTAAAACTATAACCTCCTTTTATTTAATCCCTATTTCTTTTAATAAAGTCTAATAATTTATTTGTTTACTTGTTTATTTAGCAGTCACATCACACTGTCTACAGTTACTAACATTTTGGTCAACTAAAATCCTAGTTTCCCTTCCCCATCATTCAAAACAAATTACTTTCCAACAGTGTCTTTCTCATCTTACACTTAGATATTTTAAAGGATGAAATATGGAATTTCCATTCACAGATGAGAAAACTGAGTGCTGCTCATGTAACTTTTCAGAGGAACAGCCAAGAGTAAAATTTCTATCTTTTGACTATTATCCTAGTATTTAATAAATTATTTGCCAATGTTAAATTATTTTATAACACATTAATATGTATCAGTCTTATTTTGTTTTCTTAAAGGTAATTTGCCTATTATTCCTAGGTACTTTTATATTTTCTCTTTTCTTTGATTTTATCATGTTTACTATTTTCTTATCCTTCTTGGTATTTGTAAGACTTCTTTAATCTATGGCTCGATAGCACTTGCCAGTTTTGGCAAACTGCCAATGGTTATTTTCCAAATATTGCTTGTTGTTTCTGCACATTCCTCTCTCCTCTTTTATGCTTTGGTAAAACATAAAAGAGGAATTAAATTTACGTTAGGCCTTATCACTATTACAGATAGGTAGGTAAGTAGATAGATAGATAGATAGATAGATAGATAGATAGATAGACAGACAGATAATATATGCAACCCTGACTCCCATTTTGGTTCCTAAATAACATGGATACAAAGATGAAAAGCTACATACCTCCCTGACATTTTGCCTACAAGAAAATTTCTTTGGGGCCTCAATATCTTTACCCTGAAACATTTCTGTTAAAGTTCACCATGGCAGTGTGATAGCTTCT
>NW_016894333.1:0-344 GCF_001698545.2 Rhinopithecus bieti | reverse complement strand
TACATCACAAAGAAGTTTCTAAGAAAGCTTCTTTCTAGTTCTTGTCTGATGATATTTCCTTTGTCACCCTAAGCCTCATTGCACTCAGAAGTGTCCAATTGCAGATTTCAAGAAAACTGTGTTAGCCAACTGATCTCTAAAGAGTGAATTCGCACATCACAGTGCAATTTCTCAGTAAGCTTCTTTCTAGTTTCTAACTGAGGATGTTTCTTATTTCACCATAGGCTTCAAGGTGCTCCCAAATATCCCTTTGCACATTCCACGAAAACAGTGTTATCAATCTGCTCCATGAAAATATAGGTGTACCTCTGTGGGAGCAATTCACACATCACAAAGCAATTTCT
>NW_016894332.1:0-2006 GCF_001698545.2 Rhinopithecus bieti | reverse complement strand
ATAATATTCTCTTATTTTATGGAAAATGAGGGAAGGGTGGAGTTTCTATTAGATTATATTATTACATAAAATATCCTATACCCTTCCCTGTGGAAGCGTTATAGAAATACTTCAAAAGTTTGTAAAAAATGGAATTAAATGATAAAATAAAAAATTAAACTTTATTTCTCAACATAAGCTCCATTGAGTTCAAGACACTTTTAAGTGATAGTGCCAGCCATTCAGTCCATCTCTAAAGAATTGAGGGGCCAGGGAATTTAACCATGTCAATGTTGTTTTTTTTTACATTACTAACTTAAAAAAACGTGTGCCCTTTAAAGATTTGTTTAAGATTAGGAAACAACAAAAGTCAGAAGGAGCCAAATGAGGACTGTAAGGTGAATGCCTATTGATTTCCTATTTATACTCTAACAAAATTGCCTTTGTTTAATGAGAAGAATGAGCAGGAACATTGTCATAGTGGTGAAGAACTCTCTGATGAAAATTTCTGGGTGTTTTCTGCTAACACTTTGGCTAACTTCCTTAAAACTCTCTCATAATAATCAGATGTTATCAGTTTTGGCCCTCCGCAAGGGCAACAAGCCAAATGCATTTAGCATCTCCCAAAATTGTTGCCATTACTTTTGCTCTTGACCATTTCACAGTTGGACCATTTCTATCTTTTGGTAGCCATTTTTTTTTTTGTCTTCAGAATTGTACTGGTAAAGCCATGTTCAATCTCTTGTCAAAATTCTTCAAAGAAATCCTTCAGGATCTTGATCCCTCTTGTGCAAAACTTCCATTGAAAGTTCTGCTCATATCTGCAGCTGATCTGGGTGCAATGGTTTTGGCACCCATTGAGTAGAATATTCGCTCAACTTTAATTTTAGTCAGAATTGTGTAAGCTGAACCAATTAAGATGTCTATGATGTTGGCTATTGTGGATGCTATTAATCAGTGTTTTTTTACAATTAGGGCATTGTGGTGGTCAGTATTGAGTGTCAACTTGATCAGATTGAATAATGTAAAGTATTGCTCCTAAGCATGTCTGTAAGTGTTGCCAAAGGAGATTAACATTTGAGTCAGTGGACTTGGAGAGGCAAACCCACCCTCAATCTGGGTGGCACCATCTAATCACCTATCACTGCAGCTAGAATAAAGCAGGCAGAAGAGGTTGGAAGGACTTGACTTGCTGAGTCTTCCAGGTTTCATCTTTCTCTCATGCTGCTGCTTCCTGCCTTCAAACATCAGACTCCCAGTTCTTCAGCTTGTGGACTCTTGGACTTACAGCAGCGATTTGCCAGGGGCTCTCAGGTCTTTGACCACAGACTGAAGGCTGCACCATCAGCTTCCTTATTTTGAGGTGCTGGGACTTAAACTGGCTTCCTTGCTCCTCAGCTTGCAGTGGGCCTATTGTGGGACTTCGCCTTGTGATCATGTGAGTCAATACTCTCAATAAACTCCCCTTAATAATTACATCTATAGTATTAGTTCAGTCCCTGTAGAGAACCCTGGTTAATACAGGCATGAAAATATTAATTTTTTTCTCACAAATTGATGTGAATAATCTGCTGCTGTGGGCTTCATCTTCAACAATGTCTGATTCCTTCTTAAAATGAGCTATTCATTTGTAAGTTTCTAACATCTTTAGGCCGTTGTCCCCATAAACTTTCTGAAAAGCATCAATGGTTGGACATTCTTTCATCCAAGCTTCCCATTAATTGAATGTCTGTTTTGTATCAATTTTAGAATTCTTGTTGCTCTGATAAAGACTCTGTTCAAACTGATGTTTTATCCTTCTTAGTACCTCAAACTAGATCCTGTTCAGACATGTTATAACAAGTTAGTATGACTTTATTTTGGTGTAAAACTTTGAAATCCCTGCATAGATATTTCATAATGTGCATTTTCATGAACTTTTGAATATCTCTTATACACTTCAATCTATTTATGGATGCCAGATTCTAAAATGTGAGTAGGAATGATGTGTCTCATTAATGAGCAGAAGTTTTAGAGTCATCATGTCC
>NW_016894331.1:0-415 GCF_001698545.2 Rhinopithecus bieti | reverse complement strand
AGGAAGTGAGGAAACCTGTGTGTGTGTTTGTGTGCGGGAGCGGGAGGCGGGGTGTTGTGTCCAGTTGTGGCCAACCTGTGGCTCAGCAGAAACACAGCAGCTGAATTCTTTGAATGGTTCTCATTGCAGATCCATAATCGAACCACGCCAGCCGGATCTTCCGCCTCCACAGCGCGGTCAGACAGCAGACCTGAATCCCACCCGTGGAGACGGGCAGGCAAGCAGGTGTGTCTGCTGAGACGTTCGCCATGCCCCGAGGTCCGAAGGGCAGCAACGAGGTTGGAATCCCTGAGGACCTAGATGGGAACTTGGAAGAACCCAGGGATCGGGAAGGTCAGCTCACGAGTCAGGATGTCACGGACCTCACGGAAGGTGCCAATGAAGCCTCAGCCTCAGCTCCTCCTGCAGCCAAAAG
>NW_016894330.1:0-343 GCF_001698545.2 Rhinopithecus bieti | reverse complement strand
TTATTTGAAAAAATATATATATCTGTATATTATTTGAAAAAATATATATATCTATATATATACTTAAAGGCTGGATGTAGTGGCTCACACCTGTAATCCCAGCACTTTGGGAGGCCGAGGCAGGAGGATCATTTGAGCCCAGGAGTTCAAGACCAGCCTGGGCAACATAGTGAGACCCTGTCTGTACCAAAAAAAAGAAAAAAAAAATCAAGAAATTAGGCATGGTGGTGCATGCTTGTAGTCCCAGCTACCTGGGAGGCTGAGGCGGGAGGATCACTTGAGCCCAGGAGGTCGAGGCTTCAGTGAGCCGTGATCGCGGTGCTGCACTCCAGACTGGGCGACA
>NW_016894329.1:0-2003 GCF_001698545.2 Rhinopithecus bieti | reverse complement strand
CTTTTGCTTTTGTCTGAGGATATTTCCTTAGTCACCATAGGATTCAATGAGCTCCCAAATATCCTGTTGTAGTTTCCAGGAAGACAGTGTTATCAAACAGCTCAATGAAAAGATGCATGTACTTCTGTGAGTTGAATTCACACATCATAAAGAACTTTCTCAGAAAGCTTCTTTCTAGTTTTATTTGAGGATATTTCCTTTGTTATCTTAAACTTCCACATGATTCAAATATCCCTTCTCAGATCCCCAAAAGCAGGGCTACAAAACTGATCCATGAAAGCAATCGTGTAACTCTATGAGATGAATTCACAAATCACAAAGCAGTTTCTAAGAAAGTTTCTTTCCAGTTTTGAAATGAGGATATTTCCTTTATCACCTTAAGCTTCAATGCACTCAAAATACCCTATTGCAGATTCCTCCAAAATCGTGTTCTCAAACTGCTCATTGAAAAGTACGGTGTAACTCTGTTAGATGAATTCACACATCACAAAGCAGTTTGTCACAAAGCATCTTTCTAGTTTTCATGGGAGGGTATTTCCTTTTCACCATAGGCCTCAAAGTACTCCAAATATCCCTTTGCAGATTCCATGACAACAATGTTAGCAAAGGCTCCGTGAAAAGGGAGGTGTAACTCTGTGAGAAGAATTTCCACATCACAAAGGATTTTCTCAGAAAGCTTATTTCTAGTTATTATCTGAGGGTATTCCCTTTGTCACCATAGGCTTCAATGCAATCCAAAATATCCCTTCTTAGATTCCCCTAGAACAGTGCTTCTAAACTGCTCCAAGAAAAGAATTGTGTATCTCTGTGAGAAGAATTCACAAATCTCAAAGCAATTTCTCAGAAAGCTTCTTTCTAGCTTTTATCTGAGGATATTTTCTTTTCACTACAAGCCTCAATGTGCTCACATATATCACTTTGCAGATTCCATGAAAATAGTGTTAGCATTGCTGCATGAAAACACCTGTGTAATTCTGTGAGATGAATTCACACATCACAAAGAAGTTTCTTAGAAAGCTTCTTTCTAGTAATTATCTGAGGATATTTCCTTTGTCACCATAGGCATCAAGGCGATCCAAAATATCCCTTCTCACATAACCCAAAACAGTGCTACCAAATTTCTCCCTGAAAAGAAAGGTGTTACTCTGTAAGATGATTTCAGTAATCAGAAAGAAGTTTCTCAGAAAACTTCTTTCTATTTTTTGTCTGAGGATATCTCCTTTGTCACCACAAGCTTTAATGCGTTCCGAAATATACCATTGTGGATTACAATGAAACAGTGTTAGCAAACTGCTCAATGAAAAGAACATTGTAACTCTGTGAGATGAACTCAGAGATCACAGAGCAGTTTCTCAGGAGGCTTCTTTTGGTTTTATCTGAGGATATATCCTTTGTCACCATAGGCTTCAGTGCGCTCCCAAATATCCTGTTGCAGAATCCACAAAACAATGTTGTCAAGCTGCTCAATGAAAAGAACAGTGTAACTCCGTGAGATGAATTTAGACATCACAAAGCAGTTTCTCAGAAAGCTTTCAAGTTTTCATCTGAGGATATTTCCTTTTCCACTATAGGCCTCAATGTGTTCCAAAATATTTCATTGCAGATTTCAGGAAACGTGTGCTAGCAAACTGCACCATAAAAGTTTTAAGGTGTAACTTTGTGACATATATTCACACATCACAAAGAACGTTCTCAGAAAGTTTCTTTCTAGTTTTATCTGAGGATATTTCCTTTTTTAACCAATGACCCAATGCACTCCCAAATATCTCTTTGCAGATTCCACAAAACAGTTTTATCAAACTGCTCCAGGAAAAGAAAATTGTGATTCGTGAGCTCCATTCACACATAACAATGAAGTTTCTCAGGAAGCATCTTTCTAGTTTTATCTGAGGATATTTACATTGTCACCACAGGCTTCAATGTGATCCAAAGTATCCCTTCACAGATTCCCCTAAAACAGTGCTACCAAACTACCCCATGAAAAGAATCCTTTATCTCTGTTA
>NW_016894328.1:0-337 GCF_001698545.2 Rhinopithecus bieti | reverse complement strand
TGTACATTTTTACCTACATAAAAAAGTTTAAAAAATTATTGTTTTGAGATTTAAGTAAGTTGTAAAATGTTAATTGTAGAGAACATTCTGTGTGTAAACATATTAGCTAAAATTAGAGTATCATCCAGTTTTCTGTGAACTGGACATTAAAGTAAAAGCAAAACAGGTTTTCTTAAAGCACCAACCTGCTCTTTAGCAAAAGTATAAAAGGTTAAAAGTCTATAAAATCTTATCTTATGGTCAAACATTAAAATTAAATAAATATGTCTAAAAGGTTTTATTAAAATTAGTTTTGACATTAATAACACTAATATAAAGATAAAATTTAGCTTATCTA
>NW_016894327.1:0-826 GCF_001698545.2 Rhinopithecus bieti | reverse complement strand
GGACACTGGCCCAGGGCACTCGCCTGAGGCCCCCGCCGAGACCCTGAGGGAACAATGGCCCAGGGCACATGCCTGAGGCCCCTGCTGAGACCCTGAGGGGCAGAGGCTTCCTGCAGATGGCCTTTGCTTCAGCAGGAGCCACCCTCTCCCACCCCAAGCCCAGGGCTGTGCCGGCAGAGGGGCCGGCTCCCCACGCCCGCACCCTGCAGCAGGGACACCCCGGTGCTCCAAGGCCCCAGCTGTGCAATTCGCTCTGCACCAGGCAGTGTTCACATCCCAGACCGTGCCCAAGCGGCTGAAGGTAAGAGGCCCCTGAGACTCCAAGGTCCCCACTCAAAGGCCAACCTCAGAAACGGCTCTTCTGTGCATCTGAGGAGCACGGGGCATGGGCGGTGCTCACCTCCAGTTCTTGGTGTGGGGGGGCCCGTGCTCCACACGCAGCAGGGCATAGCGGGCAGCGTTCAGGGACAGGCCGCGGATGCCGTCGCCCCACTCCTTCTCAGCACTGCGGGAAAGGAAGTGGGGGGCTTGTTCAGCCACATGCCCGGGGCTTCTCTCCCATCCGGGAAAGCGGGGACCTCTGGGGCAGGAGAGTCAGGGCAAACAGGACCCCGGGAAAATCCCTGGATAAGGAGGAAGGCCTCCGTGCCCACCCCTGCCCTCAAGGGAGCCCATCCCAGGAGCCACTGGGTCAGAGGGTGCCGTGGCTATGGAGGAAATGAGGAATGAGGTCTATGTCCAGCATGCGTGAGGTGTCTTCCTCGCAGGGTGGGGAGCAGGAGGCCTGTGACAGGGAAGTGGCTGGACCCCGGGAAGGAGGCGGGTG
>NW_016894326.1:0-827 GCF_001698545.2 Rhinopithecus bieti | reverse complement strand
CAGAGGAGAGAGGACGGGGCCTCCCCTGGGCTCAGACGTCCAGGACGGGCTCCCACCCCAGCTGCCTCTGATCCCTTCCAGAGGGAGAGGTGAGTAGATGCGGAATAACAGGGCCTGGGCTCTGTTTCCCCTTTGAGTTCCTGACGAAGGGTCCCTGCATCCCCTAAGCTCTAACTTACCTGGTGCCTCCTAACTTTCCCTCAGGGTGGCCCAAGTAAGTCAGAGGCCCAAGCACATTCTGTTTCCAGTGCTGAATGGAGGGTCCTGTGAGGTGCTGATCAGTCCCTCAGCAAGGCAGGTGTGGGCTGGCTTTGCAGGGCGAGAGCTTTTCCCTCACAGTCCACGGAGGCTGAGTCCACAGTGGCCATCCAGCCCCTTCCCCTGCAGGGAGCCGGGGCCCTAGGCTGATTCCTGCTGACCCCTGACTTGGAGACTCCCAGCCTGTGGTCTCCATCTGATCCTTCTGGGGAGACCCTGGAGCTCTGGTTTCCAGCTCCAGCACCTCGTCCTCACCCCACATGCATCGTTTCCCACAGCCATCCCACAGGGGATTTCGATGCCTCTCCTCTCTAATGCCACCGGCCTCAGTGACCAATTGTCCAACCCCATGGGTGCAGGGGACACTGGATCCCAGGGTGTCAGGGGAGCTTCTCATCATCCCCACTGCCTTCCTTTCCCGCAGCAGATTCGGGCTCTGCATGGCCCTGCAGAGGGGTTGAGTGTAGTCATGGATTTGGGAACCCTGAAGGGGAATGTCATTGTCCTAAGGCTGGGAGACAGGCTGGGTATGCAGGTGTGCATGTGGCATGTGTGTGTACAGGTGTGCA
>NW_016894325.1:0-532 GCF_001698545.2 Rhinopithecus bieti | reverse complement strand
GAAAACTGCACATTGTGCACATGTACCCTAGAACTTAAAGTATAATAATAAAATAAAATAATATAAAAAATGTTTCCAAGTATCTAGTGATGGTTGGGTGGGGAAATTTGTATCTGTTTCTGTTGTAATCCTTGAGGAATATGACACACCTTGAGGGCTAGGACTTGCTTTCACTCCCGTGGAACTCATCCTTTTTTATGGCTGCATACTATTCCATGGTGTATATGTGTGATGTTTTCTCAATCCAGTCTATCATTGATGGACATTTGGGTTGGTTCCAAGTCTTTGCTATTGTGAATAGTGCTGCAATAAACATATGTGTGCATGTGTCTTTATAGTAGCATGATTTACAGTCATTTGGGTACTTATTCAGTAATTGGATGGTTGGGTCAAACGGTATTTCTAGTTCTAGATCCTTGAGGAATCGCCACAGTGTCTTCCACAATGGTTGAACTACTTTACAGTCCCACCAACAGTGTAGGAGTGCTCCTATTTCTCCACATCCTCTCCAGCACCTGTTCTTTCCTGACTT
>NW_016894324.1:0-341 GCF_001698545.2 Rhinopithecus bieti | reverse complement strand
CATGAATCATTTTGGATACTAGAATTCCTGTGAGCATGTTAGTATGGATTTATAGGTCACCAGTCACTTAGCCAAAGTGCTTGGGATAGTAAACTCTTTTTTTTTTTTTTTTTTTTTTTTTGGAGAAGGAGTCTCACTCTGACTCCCAGGCTGGAGTGCAGTGGCCGGATCTCAGCTCACTGCAAGCTCCGCCTCCTGGGTTCACGCCATTCTCCTGCCTCAGCCTCCTGAGTAGCTGGGACTACAGGCGCCCGCCACCTCGCCCAGCTAGTTTTTTGTATTTTTTAGTAGAGATGGGGTTTCACCGTGTTAGCCAGGATGGTCTCGATCTCCTGACCTCG
>NW_016894323.1:0-1054 GCF_001698545.2 Rhinopithecus bieti | reverse complement strand
ACCGGGCACAGACCCATGGCCAGGGGACACACATCCACATACATGTTACCACCAGACATGGTCCCATGGCCAGGTGACATATACCCAAATACATGTTACCACTGGGCATGGCCCCATGACCAGGTGGCACATACCAGGATGCATGTCATCACCAAATATGGCCCTGTAGCCAACTGGCACCCACTTGAATGCATTCACCATTGGGCACTGCTGTGCCATGACCAGGTGGCACATACCTGGATGCATTCACCATCAGGCACAGCTGCCCTGACCATATCCCATCCTCCTGTGGACCCCATCCCCACAGTGGGGCCTTTCCTGGTGAAATGGCACAGCAGGGTGGTGAAACGGCTGCCTTGGAACCAGACTGCTTGAGTGTGAATCACAGCTCAGCCTCTGACCAGCCATGTGGCCTCAGGCAGACTGCATGATCTGTCTGAGCTCCAGTGTCCTCTACTCCACAGTGGGAGCCCCACAAGCTTGCCTACTGGAAAGAACCGTGGGCGATGTCAATGAGGCGGCACAGGCGCTGGGCACTCCACACAGCCTCCCGGGGCCAGCACACAGAGCCATTTCTCCGAGTGTGGTTCCTGGGTCTACGTGGGCCCACGTGCCCTAGTGGGCCTCTGTGGTTGGCCTTCTGGGCCTGCCCCTGCACATCTAGTAGCCAGCTTGCCCCTGCTTCCCCAGTCTAACCTGGAATTTGGCTAAGGCTGCCAATCAAGATGCCCTGCCCACCATGGGCATGTGACCAGACCTGCCAATCCTTGAGGCACTGTGATTGGTACAGGGGCAGGCACGTGACCTCAGCCAGGCCAATCGGTATCCTTCCCTGGTATTTCTCCTTACCGAAGGTCAATGGAGAGAAGCCCTCCACCCCTCTGGAGCTGCTGGGTGGGGACCGTGTGTACCAGACTTGCTCATGACACGCTCCTGCCATCTCCACCCTGCACTGGACAGAGGAAGCCACTGGAAGCAGCAGAAAACGCAGCCAGCACACCTGGGATTCTGCTCACCTCCCAGCATCCACACAGCCAGGTGCCCCCTCACCCAT
>NW_016894322.1:0-531 GCF_001698545.2 Rhinopithecus bieti | reverse complement strand
ACAGTGGTAGAGGCTTCTCCATTCACAAGGGATTGGCCTTTCTACTTCCCTTTGAGGATATTAATTTTGTATTGCCTGAGGAAATGGTAATGTCCTCCCCTGAGGCAGTTGCCCTGCAAGACAGTGCTGATACCCTTCATGACCTACGTTCATCACCCCTCGTTGCTTCTAGGCATACAACCAGACTTAAGTCCCAGAAGACCCCTAAAGGTGAGGCAAAAGTGTGATGCATAGGGAGGTGTACTACACTCCAAAAGAACTTACTTGAATTTTCTAATTTTATAAGTAGAAATTTATGGGACATGTGTGAAAATGGATATTAATACAGTAGAATAATATTGGGAGGAACATACATTTGGATCAGGTCAAACTTATTAATATATACTCAATAAGAAGACATTTTACATTAAATGTTGCAACTCAAGGAGTTAGAAACAGCTCTTAGAGTTTGGCTGGTTGGTTGGTTGGAACATGGAACAAAAGACAACCCACAGAGGGGCGGAGCAAGATGGCCGAATAGGAACAGCTCCA
>NW_016894321.1:0-343 GCF_001698545.2 Rhinopithecus bieti | reverse complement strand
AAGGCTGAGGCGGGCACATCACCTGAGGTCAGGAATTTGAGACCAGCCTTGGCCAACAAGGTGAAACCCCATGTTTCACCCCATGTTTCTATTAAAAATACAAAAATTAGCCAGGCGTGGTGGTGCATGCCTGTAATCCCAGCTACTCAGAAGGCTGAGGCAGGAGAATCGCTTGAACCCGGTGGGGTGAAGGTTGCAGTGAGCCAAGATTGCACCATTGCACTCCAGCCTGGGCCACAAGAGCGAAACCCTGTCTCAAAAAAACAAAACAAAACAAAACAAAAAAACCCCACAGTTTTGAAGCCTCAAAGGAAGGTGTGTATGCAGGAGTGTGTGTGTGTGT
>NW_016894320.1:0-531 GCF_001698545.2 Rhinopithecus bieti | reverse complement strand
GTTGCTCTTCCCAATCAGTAAAATCAACACTGTTATTGCCCTAGCTGTTCCACAGTGCACATAGTAGGTACTCAGTAAATATTTTATTGTATAAATGAATAACTTTATGATGGATTGATGGAGTAGAGAGTTTTGAAAATCTTTGTTAGGGGATTTCCCCTTTTTTTCCCCGGTTTTTTTTTTTTTTTTTTTTTTTTTTTTTGAGATGGAGTCACTCTCTGCCGCCCAGGCTGGAGTGCAGTGGCCGGATCTCAGCTCACTGCAAGCTCCGCCTCCTGGGTTTACGCCATTCTCCTGCCTCAGCCTCCCAAGTAGCTGGGACTACAGGCGCCCGCCACCTCGCCCGGCTAGTTTTTTGTATTTTTTTAGTAAAGACGGGGTTTCACCGTGTTAGCCAGGATGGTCTCGATCTCCTGACCTCATGATCCACCCGTCTCGGCCTCCCAAAGTGCTGGGATTACAGGCTTGAGCCACCGCGCCCAGCCTTATCTCCCGGATTCTTATATCTGACTGGAGAAAACAAATTAAACC
>NW_016894319.1:0-1073 GCF_001698545.2 Rhinopithecus bieti | reverse complement strand
AAAAAAAAAATTAGGTTCTTAAAACAAATGCAATAAAACCAAAATTGACAAGTGGGACCTAGTTAAACTAAAGAGCAAAAGAAATTACCAACAGAGTAAACAGAAAAAATTGGATAAAATAAACTAAGCATCTGGCAAAAGACTAATATCCAGGATCTATAAGAAACTTAAATCAACAAGTAAAAGACAACCCCATTAAAATGTGGGCAAAAAACATTAACAGACCCTTCTCAAAAGAATACATTCAAGTGGCCAACAAACATATTTTAAAAGTTCAGGCCAGGTGCGGTGGCTGATGCCTGTAATCCCAGAACTTTGGGATACCAAGGTGGGTAAATCACGAGGTCAAGAGATCAAGTCCATCCTGGCCAACATGGTGAAACCCCATCACTACTAAAATACAAAATTAACCTGGTGTGGTAGCTCAAACCTGTAGTCCCACTACTCAGGAGGCTGAGGCAGGAGAATCACTTGAACCCGGGAGGCAAAGTTTGCAGTGAGCCGAGATCACACCACTGCACTCCAGCCTGGTGACAGGGCAAGACTGTGCCTAAAAAAAAAAAAAGTTCAACATCACTAATCATCAGAGAGATACAAATCAAAACCACAATGAAATACCAGCTCACACAAATCAGAAGGTCTATTAATTATCAAAAGTAAAATATAACAGATATTGGCAAGGTTGTAGAGAAAGAGAATGCTTATACACTGTTGGTGGGGATGTAAATTAGTTTAACCACTGTGGAAAGTATTTTGGAGATTTCTTCAAGTAGAAAAAAATAGGACTACCATTCAAGCTAGCAATCCATTAGTGGGTATATACCCAAAGGAAATAAATCATCTGCTGAAAAGATACCTGCACTCATATGTTTATCTCAGCACTATTCACAATAGCAAAGACATGGAATCAACCTAGGTGCCCATCAATGGTAGACTGGATAAAGAAAATGCACATATACACCGTGGAATACTATGCAGCTATATAAAAGAACAAAACCATGTCCTTTGCAGCAATATGGATGCAGCTGGAAGTTAGGATTAGAGGGGTGTCACTGCTGCCAGCCAACATGCTT
>NW_016894318.1:0-773 GCF_001698545.2 Rhinopithecus bieti | reverse complement strand
GAAGCTGACTTGATCATGGCAGGTAAGCTGTTTGATGTGCTGCTGGAATCAGTTTGCCAGTATTGAGGATTTTGCATCAATATTCATCAGGGATATTGGCCTGAAATTCTCTTTTTTTATTGTGTGTCTGCCAGGGTTTGGTATCTGGATGATGCTGGCCTCATAGAATGAGTTAGGGAAGGTTCCCTCTTTATCTATTGTTTGGAATAGTTTCAGAAGGAATGGTACCAGCTCCTCTTTGTACCTCTGGTAGAATTTGGCCATGAATCCATCTGGTCCTGGACTTTTTTTGGTTGGTAGGCTATTAATTAGTGCCTCAATTTCAGAACTTGTTATTGGTCTATTTAGGGATTCGACTTCTTCCTGGTTTAATCTTGGGAGGGTGTATGTGTCCAGGAATTTATCCATTTCTTCTAGATTTTCTAGTTTATTTGTGTAGAGGTATTTATAGTATTCTCTGATGGTAGTTTGTATTTCTGTGGGATCAGTGGTGGTATCTCCTTTATCATTTTTTATTGCATCTATTTGATTATTCTCTCTTTTCTTCTTTATTAGTCTGGCTAGCGTATTACCTATTTTGTTGATCTTTTCAAAAACCAGCTCCTGGATTCATTGATTTTTTGAAGGGTTTTCATGTCTCTGTGTCCTTCAGTTCTACTCTGATCTTACTTGTTTCATGTCTTCACGAAGTTCTTTTGCTGTGTTCAGCTCCATCAGGTCATTTATGTTCTTTTCTACATTGATTATTCTAGTTAGCAATTCGTCTAACCTTT
>NW_016894317.1:0-202 GCF_001698545.2 Rhinopithecus bieti | reverse complement strand
CGAGACCATCCTGGCTAACACAGTGAAACCCAATCTCTACTAAACATAAATTAGCCAGGCATGGTGGCATACATCTGTAGTCCCAGCTACTCCTTGGGAGGCTGAGGCAGGAGATTCCCTTGAACCTGGGAGGTGGAGGTTGCAGTGAGCCGAGTTCGTGCCACTGCACTCCAGCCTGGGAGACAGATTGGGACTCCACCTC
>NW_016894316.1:0-764 GCF_001698545.2 Rhinopithecus bieti | reverse complement strand
TAAATGGTTGTTCATACATGTATGCCTCGTTGATGACTCCATAATTTTCTTCAGAGTAAGGTGAAGTATCAATCATTTTGTAATATCATTATCAAACATGACTTTTAGCATATAATATCGGGGAACCAGCCCCAATATTTCAACATAGGTTCTTTCTATTTTCCCTAACTGTTGGCTGGTCTGAGAAATAAACATAAAGAGTATAAAGAGAGGAATTTTACAGCTGAGCCTCCGGGGTGACATCACATATCAGTAGGTCCGTGATGTCCCCTGAGCTGCAAAACCAGCAAGTTTTAATAAGGATTTCAAAAGGGGAGGGGTGTATGAGAAGCGAATAGGTCAAAAGATCACATGCTTCAAAGGGAAATAAAGATCACAAGGCAAGGGCAAAATTAGAATTACTGCTGAGGGTCTATGTCCCGCTGTGCACATATTGTCTTGATCTTAAACAACAGAACAGAGTTTGAGAGCAGAGAACCAATCTGACCTCAATTTCACCAGGGTGGGGTTTTCCCCACCCTAGTGAGCCTGAGAGTTCTGCAGGAGACCAGGGTGTATTTCAGTTTTATCTCAACCACATAAGACAGACACTCCCAGAGCAGCTGTTTATAGACCTCCCCAAGGAATGCATTCCTTCCCCAGGGTATTCCTTGCTGGGAAAAGAATTCAGCAATATCTCTCCTACTTGCACATCCATTTACAGGCTCTCTGCAAGAAGAAAATGTAGCTCTATTCTGTCTGACCCCGCAGGTAGTCAGACCTTA
>NW_016894315.1:0-588 GCF_001698545.2 Rhinopithecus bieti | reverse complement strand
GTTTCTGAGAAACTGCTTTGTGATGTGCGAATTCATCACACAGAGCTACGCCATTCTTTTCATTGAGCAGTTTGATAACACTTTTTTGTGGAATCTGCAATAGGACATTTTGGCATGTATTGAAGCCTATGGTGACAAAGGAATTATCCTCAGTTGAAAACCATGAAGAAGCTTTCTGAGAAACTGCTTTGTGATGTGTTAATTCATCTCACTGCATTACATATATCTTTTCATGGATTAGTCTGTTAATGCTGTTTTAGTGGAATCTGAAAAGGATATTTTAGATCGCATTGAAGCCTATATTGACAATGGAAATATCCTCAGATAGATACTGGAAAGAAGATTTCTGAGAAAGTTCTCCATGATGTGATAGTTCATGTCACAGAGATACACCTTTCTTTACATGGAGCAGTTTGTTAACACAGTTTTCATGGAATCGGCAGAGGGATATTTGGGAACGCATTGAGGCCTGTAGTGAAAATTAAAATATCCCCATAGAAAACTAGAAAGAAGCTTTCTGAGAAACTGTTTTGTGATATGTGAATTCAACATACAGAGTTATACTGTTCTTTTCATTCAACAGTTTGA
>NW_016894314.1:0-771 GCF_001698545.2 Rhinopithecus bieti | reverse complement strand
TGTGCCACATTTTCTTTATCCAGTCTATCATTGATGGGCATTTGGGGTGGTGCCAAGTCCTGTTACTGGGATAAACATATGTGTGCATGTACCTTTAGAGTAGAATGATTTATAGTCCTTTGGGTATATACCCAGTAATGGGATTGTTGGGTCAAATGGTATTTCTGGTTCTAGATCCTTGAGGAATCACCACACTGTCTTCCACAATGGTTGGACTAATTTACACTCCCATCAATAGTGTAAAAGCATTCCTATTTCTCCACATCCTCTCCAGCATCTGTTGTTTCCTGACTTTTAATGATCACCGTTCTAACTGGCGTGATATGGTATCTCATTGTGGTTTTGATTTGCATGTCTCTAACGACCAGTGATGATGAGCTTTTTTTTCATGTTGTTGGCCACATGTCTTCTTTTGAAAAGTGTCTGTTCATATCCTTCACCCACTTTTTATGTTTTTTTTTTTTTTTTTTTTCTTGTGTATTTGTTTAAGTTCTTTTGTAGATTCAGGATATTAGCCCTTTGTCAGATGGGTAGATTGCAAAATGTTCTCCCATTCTATAAGTTGCCTGTTCACTCTGATGATAGTTTCTTTTGCTGTGCAGAAGTTCTTTAGTTTAATTAGATCCCATTTGTCGATTTGGCTTTTGTTGCCATTGCTTTTAGTGTTTTATTCATGCCCATGCCTATGTCCTGAATGTTATTGCCTAGGTTTTCTTCTAGGGTTTTATAGTATTAGGTCCTACATTTAAATCTTTAATACATCTTGAGTTA
>NW_016894313.1:0-564 GCF_001698545.2 Rhinopithecus bieti | reverse complement strand
CCCCTGTGAGAGGAGGGGACACAATATATTGAGGCCCCAGTGAGAGGAGGGGACCCGAGACATCAAGGCCCCTGTGAGAGGAAGGGAACCAACACATTGACGCCCCTGTGAGGAGGGGACACAATACATCGAGGCCCCGTGAGAGGAGGGGAACCAACGCATCGAGGCCCCTGTGCGGTACTTCTGACTGGGTAATGACCCATGGAATGGCCTTGCCTGAAATGAAGTACTTTTTTTTTTTTTTTTTGAGACAGAATCTCACTCTGTCACCAGGCTGGAGTGCAGTGGCGCGATCTCAGCTCACTGCAGCCTCCACCTCCTGGGTTCAAGCCATTCTTCTTCCTCAGCCTCCCGAGTAACTGGGACTACAGGCTCATGCCACCATGCCCAGCTAATTTTGTTTTTTTTCTTTTCCTTTTTTTTTTTATTTTTTGAGCTGGAGTCTCGCTCTGTTGCCCAGGCTGGAGTGCAGTGGCGTGATCTCGGCTCACTGCAACCTCCGCCTCCCAAGATTAAGCAATTCTTTGCCTCAGCCTCTGGAGTAGCTGGGATTACAGGTGCGTG
>NW_016894312.1:0-203 GCF_001698545.2 Rhinopithecus bieti | reverse complement strand
GGGTGTGAGTATGAACCACCACGATCTTCTTGTTCTAGGCAATGATAATGGACCTGTATAGATTTCGCTTGGATAGCCTTGACCTGTTGCGTAATGAATGTCATGAGCTTATTGAAGACCAAAGGTCTTCAATAGAGATTAAGAGCAATAGAGAGTAAGATACAATAGAGAGTAAGAGCAATAGGCAAAGCAGGGGGCCCAGG
>NW_016894311.1:0-200 GCF_001698545.2 Rhinopithecus bieti | reverse complement strand
TCTATTTCTTTATATCTTTTCACAATTGTTCTACATTCTGTTTCTAATCATTGTAATATTTGTAGTGCTTAAGGATACTAATTTGATGTCATTTCCACTGACATTTACTGAAGGTGATTGATTTCCTTGAGATTTTAATTGTTGACTGGGGTTTATTTTTTCCTAAACCAAACTTTTTTTTTTTTTTTTTTTTTTTTTTT
>NW_016894310.1:0-1151 GCF_001698545.2 Rhinopithecus bieti | reverse complement strand
GAATACATGGCCAGAACGTGCAGGTTTGTTACATAGGTATACACGTGCCATGGTGCTTTGCTGCACCCATCGACCTGATATCTACATTAGGTATTTCTTCTAATGCTCTCCCTCCCCTAGCTCCCCAGCCCCTGACAGGCCCCAGTGTGTGATGTTCCCTTCCCTGTGTCCGTGTGTTCTCATTGTTCAACTCCCACTTATGAGAGAGAATATGTGGTGTTTGATTTTCTGTTCCTGTGTTAGTTTGCTGAGAATGATGGTTTCCACCTTTATCCATGTCCTTGCAAAGGACATGAACTCATCCTTTTTTATGGCTGCAATAGTATTCCATAGTGTATATATGCCACATTTTCTTTATCCAGTCTATCATTGATAGGCATTTGGGTTGGTTCCAAGTCTTTGCCATTGTGAACAGTGCTGCAATTAACGTATGTGTGCATGTGTCTTTATAGTAGAATGATTTATAATCCTTTGGGGATATACACAGTAATGGAATTGCTGGGTCAAATGGTATTTCTGGTTGTAGATCCTTGAAGAATTACCCCACTGTCTTCCACAATGGTTGAACTAATTTACACTCCCACCAACATTGTAAAATGTTCCTATTTCTCCACATCCTCTCCAGCATCTGTTGTTTCCTGACTTTTGAGCATCACCATTCTAACTGGCATGAGATGGTTTCTCATTGTGGTTTTGATTTGCATTTCTCTAATGACCAGTGATGATGAGCTTTCTTTCATGTGCTTTTATCCACATAAATGTCTTCTTTTGAGAAGTGTCTGTTCACACCCTTGGCCTACATTTTGATGGGGTTGTTTGTTTTTTCTTGTAAGTTTGTTTAAGTTCTTCCTAAATTCTGGATATTAGCACTTTGTTAGATGGGTAGATTGCAAAATTTTCTCCCATTCTGTAGGTTGCCTGTTCACTCTGATAATAGTTTCTTTTGCTGTGCAGAAGGTCTTTAGTTTAATTAGATGCCATTCGTCAATTTTGGCTTTTGTTGCCATTGCTTTTGGTGTTTCAGTCATGAATTCTTTGCCCGTGCCTATGTCTTGAATGGTATTGCCTACATTTGCTTCTATGGTTTTATGGTTTTAGGTCTTACATTTAACTGTTTAATCCATCTTGAGTTAAGTTTTGTATAAGGTGTA
>NW_016894309.1:0-564 GCF_001698545.2 Rhinopithecus bieti | reverse complement strand
AACTGGGAGACACCTCCCAGTAGCGACAGACTGACACCTTATACAGTTGGGTACCCCTTTGAGACAAAGCTTCCAGAGGAAGGATCAGGCAACAACATTTGCTGTTCTGCAATAGTTGGTGTTCTGCAGACTCTGCTTGTGATACCCAGGCAAACAGGGTCTGGAGTTAATCTCCAGCGAACTCCAACAGGCCTGCAGCTGAGGGTCCTGACTATAGGAAGGAAAACTAACAAACAGAAATGAATAGCATTAACATCAACAAAAGGACATCCACACCAAAACCCCATCTGTAGGTCACCATCATCAAAGACCAAAGGTAGATGAAACTACAAAGGTGGGGAGAAACCAGAGCAGAAAAGCTGAAAATTTTAAAATCAGAGCACCTCTTCTCCTTCAAAGGATCACAGCTCCTTGCCAGCAATGAAACAAAGCTGGACAGAGAATGACTTTGATGAGTAGACAGAAGTAGGCTTCAGAAGATCAGTAATAACAAACTTCTCCAAGCTAAAGGAGGATGTTTGAACCCATCACAAAGAAGCTAAAACCTTGAAAAAAGATTAGATG
>NW_016894308.1:0-231 GCF_001698545.2 Rhinopithecus bieti | reverse complement strand
GAGACAGAGTCTCGCTCTGTCACCCAGGCTGGAGTGCAGTGGCCGGATCTCAGCTCACTGCAAGCTCCGCCTCCCGAGTTTATGCCATTCTCCTGCCTCAGCCTCCCGAGTAGCTGGGACTACAGGCGCCCACCACCTCGCCCGGCTAGGTTTTTGTATTTTTTTAGTAGAGACGGGGTTTCACCGTGTTAGCCAGGATGGTCTCGATCTCCTGACCTCGTGATCCGCCCG
>NW_016894307.1:0-248 GCF_001698545.2 Rhinopithecus bieti | reverse complement strand
CTTTTTTTTTTTTTTTTTTTGACAGAGTCTCGCTCTGTCACCCAGGGTGGAGTGCAGTGGCCGGATCTCAGCTCACTGCAAGCTCCGCCTCCCGCGTTTATGCCGTTCTCCTGCCTCAGCCTCCCGAGTAGCTGGGACTACAGGCGCCCACCACCTCGCCCGGCTAGGTTTTGTATTTTTTTAGTAGAGACGGGGTTTCACCGTGTTAGCCAGGATGGTCTCGATCTCCTGACCTCGTGATCCGCCCG
>NW_016894306.1:0-1437 GCF_001698545.2 Rhinopithecus bieti | reverse complement strand
AAAAGATACTCGGTAGAATAAAATAAAATAAAATTTAAAATTAAGAAGTAAATAATTGACTGACTTGATTGTTGGATGTTTGAATGGAGAGAGAATGGATAGATAAATAAGTCAATTCACAAACACATGTATTAAAGTTCCAGTAACTTATAAAATAGTAAGATGATTTAATGTTTTCATTAACCTATTATAGATATATTATGATTATTTCATTGAAATGAACTATTTAAGAGCTCAGTGGAAGATCTGTTACTATATGTTCTACACGCATGACCTTCCCAGCAGAATTTGCCTGTCATGACAATGTCCCAATATGTATAGCTTAGCTATGCTCTAAAACTTTATTCATTTATTTACGTATCACCTACAGCTAATTTAGCAGAATGTTGTGAAAATTCTTCAAGAAATAAAATGTACTGTATGTGGTATTTCTGCATCTCATTTGTATGAAATGTTAGTGACATTAATGCTTTGCTTTAAAAGCTTTTGTGTGGCCTGGACATTAACATTGTATAAGCAGATCTCACACTGGTTGGAATCCCTAATGACAGGCTATTGAGAGAGGGAGAAGTATGAAACTCTTCAAAGTGGCTTTGAAGCACAGCTTCAAGCACTGAACTACTAATGAAGGGGACTAGAAAGGGATTAAGGTTGATATTCCAGTTTCATGAACAGTGCTACTTACATACATTTACTTCTGAAAGGACTTATATTGAACACAACTAATAAAATAGATGAACATTGAGATGGATAGACATAGCATTTAATCTGAAGATGCTCTTATCAATTTACTGTGACCACTGCTACTACAACCACCACCACTACTACTACTACAATGACAATGATGACAATGACGATGATGATGACTGTTACTACTGCTACTGCTTGTGCTAATATTATTATTGTTGACACTAATATTACTAACAGTAGTTGTACCTACCATCTATTTAGCATTTACTGTTTCAAGCACTTTGCTAAACATATTACATGCAAGATCAATTTTGTCCTAATAACTCTGTGAGGTAGCTATTATTAACCACATTAATGTACAAAGACATTGAGGCTTAGAGAGAATAACTTTTAACACTATTATAGCTAATGAGTTGCAAAACCTTCTGACACTAAGGCAAAATTTCTTAAGAAGTAAGCCTAGTCATGGTCTTTGCCCATGAATATATCCTGAATGGTATTGCCTAGGTTTTCTTCTAGGGTTCTTATGTTTTAGGTCTTATGTTTAAGTCTTTAATCCATCTTGGGTTAATTTTGTATGAGGTGTAAGGAAGGGGTCCAGTTTCAGTTTTCTGCAAATGGTTAGGCAGTTTTCCCAACACCATTGATTAAATAGGGAATCCTTTCCCCATTGCTTGTTTTGTTAGGTTTGTCAAGGATTGGATGTTTGTAGATGTGTGGTATTATTGCTGGGGACTCTGTTCTGCT
>NW_016894305.1:0-1442 GCF_001698545.2 Rhinopithecus bieti | reverse complement strand
CTCTTCCAACCAATAGAAAAAGAGGGAATCCTCCCTAACTCATTTGATGAGGCCAGCATCATACTGATACCAAAGTCTGGTGGAAACACACCAAAAAAAGAAAATTTCAGGCCAGTATCCCTGATGAACATCGATGCAAAAATCATTAATAAAATACTGGCAAATCAAATCCAGCAGCACATCAAAAAACCTATCCACCACGATCAAGTCGGTTTCATTTCTGGGATGCAAGCCTAGTTCAATATACACAAATCTATGGAAGTTATTCATTGCACAAACAGAACCACAGACAAAACCACATGATTATCTCAATAGATGCAGAAAAGGCCTTTGGTAAAATTCATCACCCCTTCATGCTAAAACTCTCAATAAACTAGGTATTGATGGAATGTATCTCAAAATAATAAGAGCTATTTATGACAAACCCACAGTCAATATCATATTGAATGGCCAAAAGCTGGAAGTAATCTCTTTGAAAACCAGCACAAGACAAGGATGCCCTCTCTTACCATTCCTATTCTACATAGTATTGGAAGTTCTGGCCAGGGAAATCAGGCAAGAGAAAGAAATAAAGGGTATTCAGATAGGAAGACAGGAAGTCAAATTGTCTCTGTTTGCAGATGACATGATTGTATATTTAGAAAATCCCATCATCTCAGCCCAAAATCTCTTTAAGCTGATAAGCAACTTGAGCAAAGTCTCAGGATACAAAATTAATGTGTAAAATTACAAGCACTTCTATACACCAACACGAGACAAACAGAGAGCCAAATCATGAGTGAACTCCCATTCACAATTGCTTCGAAGAGAATAAAATACCTAGGAATACATCTTACAAGGGATGTGAAGGACCTCTTCAAGGAGAACTACAAACCACTGCTCAAGGAAATGAGAGAGTACTCAAGCAAATGGAAGAACATTCCATGTTCGTGCTTAGGAAGAATCAATATTGTGAAAATGGCCATCCTGCCTAAAGTAATTTATAGATTCATTACTATCTCCATCAAGCTACCAATGACTTTCTTTACAGAATTAAAAAAAAAAACTACTTTAAATTTTATATGGAACCAAAAGAGCCCATATAGCAAAGACAATTCTAAGGAAAAGAACAAAGCTGGAGACATCACGCTACCTGACTTCAAACTATACTACAAGGCTACAGTAACCAAAACAGCATAGTAGTGGTACCAAAACAGATATACAGACTAATGGACCAGAACAAAGGCCTCAGAAATAACAACATACATCTACAACCATCTGAATTTTGACAAACCTGAGAAAAGCAACCAGTGGGGAAAGGATTCCCTATTTAATAAGTGGTGCTAGGAAAACTGGCTAGCCATATACAGAAAACTGAAACTGGACCCTGCCCTTACACCTTTTATAAAAATCAACTCAAGATGGATTAAAGACTTAAATGTAAGACCTAAAACCATAAAATC
>NW_016894304.1:0-2428 GCF_001698545.2 Rhinopithecus bieti | reverse complement strand
CGATGTTTTATAAGGTCTACTATGAAATGAATTTTAAAAATGCCATTACTCTTCTAATGAATATTCTGCTAATCTGCCTTATTATTAAAACCAATAACATGTTTTTTATAGACACGAAAGGAAATCTTGGTTTTATCCTGATTCTTATATCATTGTCTGCTCAAACAGTCACCAAGACCCTTCAGTTTCACTCTTGTACTAATTCTTGTAACTATCACATGATTTGATTTCTGTTATCACAACCATTTCCATACTTCATTTTCTCTGTTGTTTAAGAAAATTAAAATAATATGTTATTTTATTACGATAATTATAATTGATCTTTGATTCATATTATCAATTTGGAGCCATGTATTTTGAATCATTCTGAGTGATTTTGAGATAACTCATCTCCTATTCAAAGGCTTTAAGTACTCACCAATCACTTTCCCAATTTCAGTATCAGTTCTACAAAAGTGATACAACTAGGTAATTAAAAAAGGGTTTAATGGGAACCCTCCCTAAGCATTGTTTTGTTGTAAATCCTTTTCAAATAAGTGATAAATAAGTGTACAAATAATCTCCAATATAATTTAGACATTACTGAAGCAAACATAATCAGAAAGGGTACAACTTGTAAGTATGGAATAGCTTTCTTAGGAAGAAAGCCACCACAAATTCTAGCTATATTGTGAAGAATATAAGGAAGAACATTCCTATCCTATCTGCCTTCTCGTTGAGCACAAATTAGGACTCACTATTTTGCAAGCTGCTAGGTTTCTGTAATGTTAAGTGGTAAGAACACCCCAATCCAAAGTCAGTTTTATGTCCTATGTTTTCCACTTCTGGATTTGAGCTTTCAGTTTAAGAATGCCTATGTGACAGTTAGAGAGCCAGGTGGGAAGGGACCCCTGGAAAGAATCCAACCAGCCTGCCCACTGGGGTAGAACCTCAGGAAATTCACCATGTCTACGTCTGCAGGGAGCCTGGGCCCTCCTTTTCCTGCGTGGAACCTGAGATTTGAATTGCTGCGCAGGAAGCACTCTAGCAGGGACTCTGGCCTAGTGAGAATCCCTGTTTCCCTCTTTTTTCCTATTTTCACACAATGAAACCCTGCTTTGCTCACCCCTCAAACTGTCTGTGAGTCCAAATTTTCATGTCCGTGGGATGAACAAGAACCCATCTTCAGCTGAACTAAGGAAAGTCCTGCAACAACAGTAGGCGGGGAGCCCACAAATCCCAAAGGCACCTGAGACTGCTATGTAAATACTGAAGTTATCTTATGCAGAGTCAGTTATGTTGGCTCCTTAAATCCATGCGTCTTCAATTTATTGCTGTTACTACTGTTGAGATTCCACTGTTCATGAAATTACAGTTTTAAACCTGAAACTGACATTACAAATCATTAGTGTGACATAGTCAAAGACCAGAGAGAAAGTTAGAGGAAGAGCTTGGATTTGAGTTCATTCCACACGCAACAGATTACTTGTTTTCCTCAACTACGTCCAGTGTATTCTCAATTCTGTCCCTGCACTTTGATTAATCTCTCTGGCAGATCTTCCCCTTAATATTCAAACATGCTTATTGAATTTTATTAACAATAGATCATTGTATCACCTACTATAATCCAGATATTTACTGGGTGTTTGGAATACATTATTTTAATCTATTGCTACATCAGCCTGAAAACTAGATATTACTATTTCAATTGTAATTAATCAAGAATTGATATTTTCAACAAGGTATCCAAAATAAGGTGGTTATATCAAGCAAGTTAAATATATTGATTGGAGCTTGGGAAATAAATGCAAATTGCAATAGAGATGGGAAGCCCTTAGCATATCTATTGTAATAGATGTCGTGGGAGAGTAAGGGATTATTTAGGGAGAAGTACTAGAGAAGAGATGACGATTGGTAACAAATCCCTGTAAAATTTCAGCATTTAGGGGTCATTCAGAAGAAGTGAAACAGAAAATCAAGAACCATTGACCAGAACATAGAGTGAAGACCAGCAAAGTGTGGTATCGTGGAAGCCAAAATAATAAGGTTTAAAATTGGTAAACAATTTCAAATGCTCTGTAGATTTCAAGCAATATAAGGATATATGAATATATTAGTATATATTCTGAATCACCATAGTAAACTACCTCTCCAAAATAGGTAAAATGAAAATAAAATTAATAGAAATACAAGAGCAAAAGATAATTTTTTTCCAAACATTCGACAGTGGAAATGTGCACAAAACAATAAATAGACATAATTTAAATATTTAATAAAGTTAGTAAAGTTGATTTAACACATTACATATTATACGCTGTTAAAATACAAGGTACCCATGAAACATCTCCAAGACAATCTCAATTGCTTAAAAGTTTATAGCATGCTATTTATAAGGTCATGTCACAAGATACAAAATTAATAACAATAGTTTATATTTCAATCATACTTA
>NW_016894303.1:0-203 GCF_001698545.2 Rhinopithecus bieti | reverse complement strand
GTGATGTGGTGCTGAGAAGAATGTATATTCTGTTGATTTGGTGTGGAGAGTTCTGTAGATGTCTATTAGGTCCACATGGTCCAGAGCTGAGTTCAAGTCCTGAATATCCTTGTTAAATTTCTGTCTCGTTGATCTGTCTAATATTGACAATGGGGTGTTAAAGTCTCCCACTATTATTCTGTGGGAGTCTAAGTCTCCTTGTG
>NW_016894302.1:0-203 GCF_001698545.2 Rhinopithecus bieti | reverse complement strand
TCTGCAGTTGGATATTTGGCAGCATATTGAGTGTTATGTTAAAAAACAAAATATCTTCAGATTAAGACTGGAAAGAAACTTCCTGAGAAATTGCTTTCTGATGTGTGAATTTATCTCAGAGAGTCACAAGTTCTTTTCATTGTGCAGTTTTCTAACACTGTTTTCGCAGAATCTGGAAAGGGAAATAAGGGAGCGCATTGAGG
>NW_016894301.1:0-203 GCF_001698545.2 Rhinopithecus bieti | reverse complement strand
TCTGTGCCTTGTGCTTAGCCCAGTGGGTTATCAGCTGCTCTCGAGGGCAAAGAGGTCCAGCATTCCTGTGTTTAGGTGTTCGAGCTGCCTTAAGAAGCTAGGTCAATTCTCACTGATGTCTCCAGGGCTTTAGGCCTTCTGAACAAGCAGGAGGAAGGACAACTTTGTAGAGCTTTGGAAATCTCAACGGACTTCAGGGCCAT
>NW_016894300.1:0-202 GCF_001698545.2 Rhinopithecus bieti | reverse complement strand
TAGGACCCCTGATTTCTTGTGTGGCCTTGGCTGATGCTCCGGCACCTCTGGTCCAAGGATTTCCTTCTGTCTCTGTGAACGTCCTACGGTACAGGGCACTGTTATCCGATCCTTGCTCCTCACCAGCATGGTGCAAAGCGCTGTCCATGGTGCTGGACCATATGCGCTCTCTAAAGCACAGATGGAGGCTGCAGGCTTTTCC
>NW_016894299.1:0-814 GCF_001698545.2 Rhinopithecus bieti | reverse complement strand
CATTGCTCACTATCTAGCATTTTCATTTAATTAAAATGTAATTTTGCCTCTAAAACACACCTAATAAAAGAGAAGAGATTCTCATAACAGCCACTTATGAGTTAACAGCATCAGAAAGGCAGCACTTGGCTTTCATCATCACTAGTAATTTTGGTGAGTACTTGTCAGATGCCCTTTCTCATCTGATCCTCTGAATTAGGATCTAAAGTGTCAGAAATGAAATATCGAGGGCTGAAACTGACCTAATATGAGATGCAGCATTTCCAAATTTAAGCTCACCGGGAACTATCCTGTATTTCAGCTGACCTTATAAAAGGACATATTTTCATCCTCCTCTGTAACTGTTGTAGCAATTAAGAAAAGCACATATATGTAAACCATTTCAAGGATAACTTTTAAGTATTAGGATTTCTTTTCTTTGTGAACACTTCAGATGCTGCATTGCCACAAGCTTTTGATAGTTCAGGCATGCAGCCATTATTTCACTCATGTGCCTGCGAAGCCCAGTAGCAAGGTATACAACATTTGTACTTGTAATTGTAGCAGCACAGGATGATGGTGTCCTGGGATGAACAGAATTTGCTTTGGAGATCCAGGAGAAGGAGTGATTTATGAGGTTAGAAAAGAATTCATTGAACTTTTAATTTTTTAATTAAATTTATTTTATATCATTATCATCCAAACACATCAGTAATAGCCTAACTTCTCCTAACAATCATTTCCAACAGTGGAAGAAAATCACCACATAAATAAATTTTGTGTTTTCCAACACAGTCTATTAAACATATATTTTCTTATGGAACTTCATACCTTA
>NW_016894298.1:0-1444 GCF_001698545.2 Rhinopithecus bieti | reverse complement strand
CGTCTCAGGGCACTCACCTCCTGTGTCTCTGCACTCACCTCCCGCGTCTCAGGGCACTCACCTCCCGCGTCTCAGGGTACTCACCTCCCATGTCTCTGCACTCACCTCCCGCGTCCCTGCACTCACCTCCCGTGTCTCTACACACTCAGTGCTCATGTCTCAGAGCACTGCCCATGTCTTGCTCCACCCCCCTGACTTTTCTTTGTGACTACTGGCTGTGAAGGTGTTTTCAAAGCGCACCTCACCATGGCAAACCTCAAAAGGACTTGTCTCCATGAGGTCATCGTCCTCTGCCTACACAAGAAGTGATCGTTTAGCTGGCTGTAAAACTGAGCTTGAACTTCTCCTTCTGCACTTTCAAAGTGACCTTCTAAGATCTTGCATTCACGGTTGCTATTGAAAATCTTGTGTCAATAGAATTTTATTTCTTTGAAAGTATCAGCTAACGTACGTGACCAGAAGGTCCCCAAGAAGCCACCTGCAGGCTGAGGAGCGAGGAGATCCAGTCCGAGTGTCAAAACTGAAGACCCTGGAGCCCGATGGTGGAGGCAGGAGGCGTCCAGCACGGGAGAAAGATGCAGGCTGGGAGGCGAGGCCCGCCTCGGCTTTTCACGGTTTCCTGCCTGCTTTATGTTCACTGGCAGCTGATTAGATGGTGCCCACCAGATGAAGGGTGGGTCTGCCTTTCCCAGCCCACTGACTCATGTTAATCTCCTTTGGCAACACCCTCACAGACACACCCAGGATCAATACTTTGTCTCCTTCAGGCAGTCGGGTTGACCTCCGTACTCGGTGGTAACTGTCTCGGGCCGTGGTGTTCTTCGCTTTTCCTGTAGCGCCTCTAACCGTGGCTTTTCCTCTGTCTCCTTTGACTCTCAGTGAGCCTTCCAATTCCAGGAAAATGTGGCTCATCGTTTCTTCAACTCTTTTCTGCGCTCCAATTATTTCTGTCTCCTCCCGGGATTTTAAGAGAGACGAGGATGCTGACACCTGCGCGTCCCCTCACCCCTTGGAGCTCTTAAGAGGGTCCTCCATCCTTCCTCCCTCGCTGTCTGCGGTCACCTGTGTCTCACTCGTGCTGTGGCCGGTCCCCTCAGCCATCCAGCAAGTCCTCTGCACCTGACAGTTTTCCTTGCCCTTCATCTTTAGTGGAGGCGTCTTCAGGATCCCCCCTCCCCCCTCCGTCCTGGCCTCTTGCTCTGTCTCCGTAGCTTCTGGGGAGCGTGGCATGGGCTGTGCGCCTCTTTGCCCGGGCTGCCGGTCCGTTTTCTGTCTGTGGATTCCACCACAGCCAGGACGCCTTAACTAGGTCCGTTTTCTTTCTGTGGATTCTGCCGCGGCCAGGACGCCTTGCTCGGTCCGTTTTCTTTCTGTGGATTCCACCACAGCCAGGACGCCTTAACTAGGTCCGTTTTCTTTCTGTGGATTCCACCACAGCCAGGAC
>NW_016894296.1:0-1087 GCF_001698545.2 Rhinopithecus bieti | reverse complement strand
CTAGACCTACGAAGTTTTTGAGGACCCGGCAAATCAACCCCAGGGAAGATGGTTAGATGGTCTTTGGAGAATGACTGTGAATTATCAACAATTTTATCTGATTTTAGCTGTTATTCTAAAAGTGATATCTAGTCTGGTGAAAATTAACATAGCTCTTGCTTAATAGGATAGCAACTATTCATCTGGCAAACATTTTCTTTTCTCATCCCTAGGGACACTATACGAAGCCTCCAGCACATACAGGACATACATATAGAATTTTGGAGCAAAGCAACATTCGTCCATTTGAGAAGCAGCTGTCAGGAGCATCACTTCTGTGTCCGGAATTGGTGGGTTCTTGGTCTCACTGACTTCAAGGATGAAACCACCGACCCTTGCAGTGTTACAGTTCTTAAAGATGGTGTGTCTGGAGTTTGCTCCTTCTGATGTTTGGACATGTCCGGAGTTTCTTCCTTCTGGTGGGTTCATGGTCTCGCTGGCTTCAGGAGTGAAGATGCAGACCTTCGTGGTGAGTGTTACAGCTCATAAAGGTGGCACAGCCCCAAAGAGTGAGCAGCTACATGACTCACTGTGAAGGGCAAAAGAACAAAGCTTCCACAGTGTGGAAGGGGATGCAGGCTGGGGCAATCTGCTTTTACTCCCTTATCTGACCCCAGAGCTAGACCCACATCCTGCTGATTGGTCCATTTTACAGAGAGTTGATTGGCCCATTTTACAGAGAGCTGATTGGTCCATTTTGACAGGGTGCTGATTGGTGCATTTACAAACCTTGAGCTAGACACAGAGTGCTGACTGGTGCATTTACAATCCTCCAGCTAGACATAAAAGTTCTCCAAGTCCCCACCAGAGTAGTTAGATACAGAGTGCTAATTGGTGCATCCACAAACCCAGAGCTAGACACAGAGTTCTGATTGGTGCATATATAGTCCTCCAGCTAGACATAAAAGTTCTCCAAGTCCCCACCCTACTCAGGAGCCCAGCTGGCTTCACCTAGTACATGCTAAGCTGGGACTGTGGGCGGAGCCGCCCATCAGTCTCCCGCTGTGCACCCGCACTCCTCAGCCCTTTGGCAGTGGATGGGACTGGG
>NW_016894295.1:0-1150 GCF_001698545.2 Rhinopithecus bieti | reverse complement strand
TGATTTAAGTCTATGAGATGAATACAAGCATCACAAAAGAGGTGCACAGAAAGCTTCTCTCCAATTTTCGATGGAAGACATTTCCTTGCTTGACACAGGCCTCCGGTTGCCACTTACTATCCCTTCGCAGAACCCTCAAAGACCGACTTTCAACCTGGGAAATGTAGAGTAAGCTCTAACCCTTTGAAAAGAATGGATATGTCACAGAGCAGTTTCTTCTAGTGCTTCTTGTTGGTTTTATTGGATGACATTTCACTTTTGCCATAGTCTTCAATGTGCTCCAAATATCACTGTTTTGGTTTTACAGGAACAGTGTTCAAACTGTGACTTCTGAGAAGAAACTGATAACTCCCTGAGTGGAATGCACATGAAATGATGCAGTTTCTCAGAAAGCTTCTCTCCTGTTCCTATCTTACTATATTTCCTATTTCACCGTAAGCCCAAATGTGATCCCAAGTATCCCTTCGCAGATCCATCCACGAGGGAGTTTACAAGCTGTGTAATGTAAAGAAAGCTTCATCTGTGTGAGATGAATAAACATAGCAAAGAGCAGATTCACAGAAAACTTCTCTCCAGTTTTCTCTGAAGATATTTCCTTTTCCTCATAGTCCTGAATGTGCTCCCGAAGGTCCCTTCGTGGATCTGTAAGTGACAGTTTCCAAGCTGTGTCATGTAAAGAAAGCTTTATCTATTGAGATAATTATACATATCACAGAGTAGTTTCCTGGAAAGCTTCTTTCCCATTTTGGTCTGAGGCTGTTTCCCTTTTCAACATCGGCATCAACATGCTCCCGAATAGCACTTGGTACCTGTTTTCCAAAAGGGTTTCCCCTACGCTGTATGAGAAGAAAGGTATAACACTGTGAGTGGAATGCCCTCATCACAAAGCAGTTGCTCAGAAAGCTTCTCTCCAGTTTCGGTCTCAACATATTTCCTTTTCACCATAAGCCTGAAAATGTTCCCGAATATCCCATCACATGCTAAACATACACAGGGTTAAAAAACTGCTCAATGAAAAGAGAGGCTTAACTGAGTGAGAGGAATTAAGATGACACAAAGCAGTTTCACAGAAAGCTTCCTTCTGGATTTTATCTGAGGATACTTCTTTCTCTGTATTATGAGGATCGTTCCCAAATGTCCTTCCTCAGAT
>NW_016894294.1:0-1440 GCF_001698545.2 Rhinopithecus bieti | reverse complement strand
TGAAGATCTTCAAAAGGAGCTGCTCTATAAGCTTGTATGCTGGGTGGAACACTAGGGCCTTGCCTCGCATTGTACTGTCGGCAAGTAACGCACCGTTATGCTACTGCTTTGGCAAGGGCTGGCAAGTGTGAGATGTAGAAGTACCGACCTAACAATTTTCAAGTGACTCTTGACCTAGGTGAGTGGTTTTGTGCATAGCCAATACTATTGTGGCTCCCAGCAACTATGGCACAGCTATCCTCCCATCTGGCAGTCTGATCCATCCTCCTTTTATTACTTGCCCCCCTTCTGCTTGGAAGAAGTCTTTTCCTTCCTTAGAATAGGTAGGTACCAGGTCAGGTGTTTGAGGGAGTAAGGGGCTACTACTGATGCCCGGTAAGGGGTAGATGCTGCTTTTGAGCTTCTGAATCAGCTCGAGAGTCTCCTAAGTCCACTGAGATGGAGGCTCGCTGGTGTCCCCTGCAGTGCATGACTGCCACCCCTGAGGTTTCCACAATGCCTCTAATAATTGTAGAATTTCTTGTTGATGTTTTATGTCCTTTCCCCAGAGTTTAACAGACCCTTTTCCTTATATAATGCTCCATGCACTTGGAGGGTTAGAAAGGCATATCGAGAGTCAGTGTAGATGTTTACCGTCTTATCTTCACTGAGTTCTAGAGCCCGAGTTAAAGCAATGAGATCAGCCTTCTGGGCTGAAATGCCCAGTGGCAATAGTTTGGCTTCAATGACAGTATCCAAAGTTACCACCTCATATCCTGCCCATCTTTCTTCTTGTGGGTTAATGAAGCTCCTCTCATCCATGTATAACTCCCAGTCTACTGATGTTCATGACTGGTCCTGAAGGTCAGGTCTGCTAGAATAGATTGAGTCCAATACCTCAACACAGTTATGCTCGACTGGGCTCTCTGATACTGGGAGCAGGGTGGCGGGGTTTAGGGTGTTACAGACCTCAACAGTTATGTGGGAATTTTCACATAGCAAGCTTTGGTACTTGGTTAATCTAGCATTTGTTAGCCAATGATGCCCTTTGGTATTCATCAAAGTTACCACAGTATGGGGAGCCTTTATATTCAAGTTTTGCCCAAGGGTTAGTTTATCTGCTTCTTGTGCTAACAGGGCTGTTGCTGCCAGGGCCCTTAGACATGGTGGCCAGCCTTTGGAAACTCCATCTAGTTGTTTTGAGAGATAGGCCACTGGCCTTGGCCAGGGCCCCACAGTCTGGGTTAAAACTCCAACTGCCATTTTTTCTCTTTCTGACACATAGAGTGTAAAGGGCTTTGTCAAATTGGGTAGTCCTAGGGCTGAGGCCAACAAAACTTTTCCTTTAACTTACAAAAGGCTTGCTGTTGTAGAGACCCCATTCAAAAGGCTCCCAGTCACCCCACTTTGTAACCCCGTACAAAGGTTTGGCTAGTACTGCAAAGTTTGGAATGCATAATC
>NW_016894293.1:0-214 GCF_001698545.2 Rhinopithecus bieti | reverse complement strand
TAAGTTTGTTACAGACTTGTTACAAAACGTTGGTGTCCTGGAAGCAATTGTACAGACCATTTTGATCAGCTGAGATAGAAATATACTTCTGGGTAGGGTGTTACATACAAGAGTGTTCCCTGGTTTCTTGGGGTGTCAATTCAGGGGTTGCTTCTGTTTTATCCTATAAATACATCTGGCTGCAAAGAGCCTACAAGCAGTCTGTTTCCTGTTC
>NW_016894292.1:0-477 GCF_001698545.2 Rhinopithecus bieti | reverse complement strand
GAGTCCATGTTTTCTTTAACTTTTTTTTGAGAGTACAAAACAGATTTTAAATTAATTTTTATTTTTTTAAGTAAAGATTTTTTGAAATTATGCCATTCTTTTACTTTTGGTGTTCATTGTTTTCTTCTCATGTCTCTGAAACCTTCCACAGACTCCAGGTTATTCTCTGTCTAGTTGTTATTTCCCCTTTCCCTATTACTTATCTATAAAACTGAGACTCTCATCCATTCCAGAATAGGTATAGGATGTGACTAGACACAGTAAAATTAGGTCAACAGAATTAATAAAATGTAAAGAAGAATCCTCTTTGACTATTGGATAAGTAAATTTCTAAAACATTTTAAAGGAAGACAAGCAAGCTGTAATTCAAGAAAATATAGAGTTGTCCTAGAACTTAGTGCCATAGGCTGATACAATTATGGAAAAAAATGGAGAAAGTTGACCTTCTGATCTGAGAGATCTTAGAGAGATGAACAA
>NW_016894291.1:0-561 GCF_001698545.2 Rhinopithecus bieti | reverse complement strand
TAAGTTTGTTACAGACTTGTTACAAAACGTTGGTGTCCTGGAAGCAATTGTACAGACCATTTTGATCAGCTGAGATAGAAATATACTTCTGGGTAGGGTGTTACATACAAGAGTGTTCCCTGGTTTCTTGGGGTGTCAATTCAGGGGTTGCTTCTGTTTTATCCTATAAATACATCTGGCTGCAAAGAGCCTACAAGCAGTCTGTTTCCTGTTCCAGTGTGGTAAGGTAGGTAAGAAGATCTCTCTTCTAAACTGCCAATTGCACATTATGGGCAAAAGCCATAGAATCACCTCCTGTACTGTACTTAGGAATGCTGTGTTCTAAGTTTGTTACAAACTTGTTACATAAGTTTGTTACTAACTTGTCACAAAATGTCAGTGTCCTGGAAACAGTTGTACAGACCATTTTGCTTGCCTGAGATAGAAATATACTTCCAGGTGGAGTGTTACATACAAGAGTGTCCCCTGGTCTCTTGGGGTGTCAATACAGGGGTTGCTTCCTATTTTGTCCTATAAATACATTTGGTTGCAAAGAGTCTACAAGCAGGCTGTTTCCTGTTG
>NW_016894290.1:0-1153 GCF_001698545.2 Rhinopithecus bieti | reverse complement strand
TTGAACTCTTGACCTCAGGTGATACACCTGCCTCAGCCTCCCAAAGTGCTAGGATTACAGGCATGAGCCACCACACCTGACCCAGAAAGCTTTTCAGTTAAAACTGAAGTGTGAAGGTTGTAGGTGATTTCCTTTAGATATGTATGAAGGAAGTGACACCAACGGTCTCTTACCTTCTACTTCTGGTCCCAGATCAGTGTCTTCTTCAAGATGGATATGATGAATGAAAATGGTTTCCTCCCTACCCCTGGTCCACTTTGGACTCTAGTTCAGAAAGAAAGCAGGTAGGGAAAGGATGGTAGAAATCAAAGAAACAGGCTTGAGTCTTTGAGCTTCACTCACTAAAAGAATGGGTCCTATGCCAATGGCAGCAGCCTATCCCCAAGAGTCAAGGCTTGCTCTTTTGTAATGTCTCTGGACTCTTTTCTCCAAACATTTTATTGGCTCTTGTATTCTTAAGATCCCCTCAAGGAATCAGGGGATTAATAAATAATGTAGCAACTTCATCTTACTTAGGAAGACAAAGCTAAATGGGTTTTCATAATTAAAATCTTTTTTGAGGTCAGGCATGGTGGCTCACGCCTGTAATTCCAAGACATCAGGAGGCCATCGCGGGAGGATCACCTGAGGTCAGGCGTTCGAGACCAGCCTGGCCAACATGGTGAAACCCCATCTCTACTAAGAATACAACAATTAGCCAGGCATGGTGGCACATACCTGTAGTCCCAGCTACTCAGGAGGCTGAGGCACAAGAATCACTTGAACCCAGGAGGCGGAGGTTGCAGTGAGCCAAGATTGCTCCACTTCACTCCAGCCTGGAGTGAAGCCTGGAATTCATAGATTGAATGCTATGTGGAAAGAACAGACAATATGTTCAGCATCATTAATCATTTCTTATTCTAGCCTTTGTCATACTTTTTTTGTGTGTCCATACAGATACAAGTTGGCAAATTCATAGGATATTTGCATGTTGACATTTTGGCAGCAAAATAAAAAATGAAAAGAATTTTGTCATAAATGTCAGCAATGAAAACTGTGACATTCTACAGGGTGAGACAACAACAAAAAAACTTTTTTGATTCCAAGGAGTAGATCTAATTCATTGATTCCCAATGAGGCTTTCTAAATCAAAACATATTCAGTATGATTTTAC
>NW_016894289.1:0-1149 GCF_001698545.2 Rhinopithecus bieti | reverse complement strand
CAGATGGTTGTAGGTATGTGGTGTTATTTGAGACCTCTGTTCTGTTCCATATGTCTATATATCTGCTTTGGTACCAGTACCATGCTATTTTGGTTACTGTAGCCTCGTAGTATAGTTTGAAATCAGGTAGCATGAGGCCTCCAGCTTTGTTCTTTTGCTCAGGATTATCTTGGCTATGTGGGTTCTTTTTTGGTTCCATATGAAATTTAAAGTAGTTTTTTTTGTTTTGTTTTTTTTTTTTTCCCAATTCTGTGAAGAAAGTCAGTGGTAGCTTGATGGGGATAGCATTGAATCTATAAATTACCTTAGGCAGTATGGCCATTTTCATGATACTGATTCTTCATATCCATGAGCATGGAATGTTTTCATTAGTTTGTGTTCCCTCTTATTTCCTTGAGCAGTGGTTTGTAGTTCTCCTTGAAGAGGTCCTTCACGTCCCTTGTAAATTGTATTCCTAGGTAATTTATTCTCTTTGTAGCAATTGTGATTGGGAATTCACTCATGATTTGGCTCTCTATCTGTTCTTGATATATAGGAATGCATGTGATTTTGCACATTGATTTTTTATCTTAAGACTGCTGAAGTTGCTTATCAGCTTAAGGGGATTTGGGATTGACACGATGGGGTTTTCTAAATATACAATCATATCATCTGCAAACAGAGACAATTTGACTTCCTGTTTTCCTAACTTAATACCTTTTATTTCTTTCTCTTGCCCGATTGCCCTGGCCAGAACTTCCAATACTGTGTTGAATAGGAGTAGCGAGAGAGGGCATCCTTGTCTTGTGCCAGTTTTCAAAGGGAATGCTTCCAGTTGTTGCCCATTCAGTATGATATTGGCTGTAGGTTTGTCATAAATAGTTATTATTTTGAGATACATTCCATCAATACCTAGTTTATTGAGAGTTTTAGCATAAAGGGCTGTTGAATTTTGTTGAAGGCCTTTTCTGCTCTATTGAGATAATCATGCGGCTTTTGTTTGTTCTGTTTATGTGATGGATTACGTTTACTGATTTGTGTATATCGAACAAGCCTTGCATCCCAGGGATGAAGCTGACTTGATCATGGTGGATAAGCTTTTGATGTACTGCTGGATTCAGTTTGCTGTATTTTATTGAGGATTTTTGCATCGATATTCATCAGGGATAT
>NW_016894288.1:0-835 GCF_001698545.2 Rhinopithecus bieti | reverse complement strand
TACTATGTGTCATTGGGGTTTTACCAGTCTAGAATTGGTTTGTAAAGTAGCTACTTAGTTTGGAAATTCTTTATAGATAATTTACATTTGGACTATTTGCTAATAAGTAATATGTTTTGCTAATAAGTGATATATAGTATATATACTTGTTCATTTCTAACCAGTATGAGTGTGTTTGTATATATGTATATATAGATATATCTCCCTCTGTTGCATGTAATCATAAACTTATTTTGGTTTTAAGAATCTATATTGTTTGATTTATTTATTCACTTATTAATCTTTAGTTTCTTTGGCAACTAATTCAAAATTTCCAGAGCCTTTTCTTTATTCTGTGGTCTTAATTGCAAATGCTGACCTTGTTTATGACAATGCTTCTGACCTTATACTTACCTTAAGTTTCAGGCATTGGTCATAAATATAGAATCTAAACTCCCCCCTTACACCACGTTGATTCATGGTCTGCAGTCTTTTGACTGATTGTCTTCTTTACCTAACTAGTTCTGCAAAGCATTTATGATTTTATAAGAACATCTCCTTTTATTAGGTTCTGCACTTCCAGAACTGGCAACCACTGCTATACTTATTTTAGCTGTGTAAATGGTGCTTTTAAGTCTAAAACAATTTTGAATTAAAATTTGCAATATTTTGAGTAGACAGTTGTCATATATGTTACTTCTTTTAAACCTATTTATTTTTTATATCCAGTAAATGAATTAAAAAATTGCTCTTTTGTTAAAAGTTTTCTACCACTTTTACATAGGCTGGTTGATGGGTTTATCAATCTTCACTTTTAATCAAGTCTATATTGGGAATTTAAGTATTGTGTTTAAAT
>NW_016894287.1:0-561 GCF_001698545.2 Rhinopithecus bieti | reverse complement strand
TTATGATAGAAAAAATTGATAGCAAAGTACATGTTTCTTCACAAGGGATATTAATTGTGTTACAGCCAAATGCTACTGCCATTAAAAAGGATATCAACCCAAATAAAGGGCCTTTGATGTATTAAGTAGGGAAAACAGTTGAAGGTTATAAGAGTTTGTGTTCTAGCTAAGATCAGATCACTATTTTGTGTGAAAATAAAGTGAGTGTTCTTGGGAAAATTTGTAAGGAGATAAAACGGTTTTCATTTCTGTGTGATGGGATTAAGGGTGGTTTTATTTTCCTTATACTTTCCTGTAGAGTTCAAATTTTGTAACCAAAGGAAAATTTATTTTAAAAAAGTGAGGTGGCCAGGCGCGGTGGCTCAAGCCTGTAATCCCAGCACTTTGGGAGGCCGAGACGGGCGGATCACGAGGTCAGGAGATAGAGACCATCCTGGCTAACGTGGTGAAACCCCGTCTCTACTAAAAATACAAAAAACTAGCTGGGCGAGGTGGCAGGCGCCTGTAGTCCCAGCTACTCGGGAGGCTGAGGCAGGAGAATGGCATAAACCCGGGAGGCAG
>NW_016894286.1:0-2244 GCF_001698545.2 Rhinopithecus bieti | reverse complement strand
CAAGGTGGCTCACACCTGTAATCCCTGCACTTTGGGAGGCCAGTGCAGGTGAATCACCTGAGGTCAGAAATGGCCAACATGGTGAAACCCTGTCTCTATAAGAAATATTTTAAAATTAGCCGGGCGTGGTGGTGGGCGCCTGTAATCCCAGCTACTCGGGAGGCTGAAACAGGAGAGTCGCTTGAACCCAGGATGGGGAGGTTGCAGTAAGCCAAGATCATGCCACTGCATTCCAACCTGGGCGACAAGAGCGGAACTCTGTCTCAAAAAAAAAAATTTAAATTTGAGACAGGGTCTCGCTAAGTTGCCCAGGATGGCCTTGAACTTCTGGCCTTGAAATCCTAGGCCCAAGTGATCCTCCCATCTCAGCCTCCTAAGTAGCTGAGACTACAGGCGCTTACCACCATGCATGGCTTCAACTCTGTTATTCTAACGTCCGTTTCTCTCTCCCAGGCAGTGTTCACGGACCTGGAGATTCTCGCCGCCCTCTTCGCGGCTGCCATACACGATGTAGATCACCCTGGGGTCTCCAACCAGTTCCTCATCAACACCAGTGAGTGGCCCTCGGCGGGGCGGGGTTTGCTGAGTTGGAGGCGGGGCTGGCCAGGCTTGGGGCGGAACTGACTAGGCTGCAGGCGGGGCTGGCGGGTCTCGGGGCGGTGCTGGCAGGGCTGGGGTGGGGCTTGCTGGACTGGAAAGGTGATGGCCCGGCTGGGGTAGAGCTGACTGGGCTGGAGGCGAGGCTGTCCGGGCTGAGGAGGGGTTAGCTAGTTGGGGCGGAGTTGGCACTCCTGCGGTTGGGGCTGCACACGTTGGCCCTCCCCTGACCTCCGGGCTGGGCTGCAGATTCGGAGCTGGCGCTCATGTACAACGATGAGTCGGTGCTCGAGAATCACCACCTGGCCGTGGGCTTCAAGCTGCTGCAGGAGGACAACTGCGACATCTTCCAGAACCTCAGCAAGCGCCAGCGGCAGAGCCTACGCAAGATGGTCATCGATATGGTGGGCGGGGCTGGGGCGGGACGGAGCGGGAAAGGAAGCCTTGGAATCGAGGGCTTTGGGGAGGAGTGGGTCTGAGTCCCAGAGGAACCCTCAACCTGGACAGAGCGGGCGGCTTCTACCTGGTGAAAACTTCGGAGGCCTGGGTCAGTCTGGTGGGCGGACGTCAGCAGCGCCAGTGACGCCCCTTGCCCGCAGGTGCTGGCCACGGACATGTCCAAGCACATGACCCTCCTGGCTGACCTGAAGACCATGGTGGAGACCAAGAAAGTGACGAGCTCGGGGTCCTACTGCTGGATAACTACTCCGACCGCATCCAGGTGCCCCACGCCCCATCATCTAAGGAGGCGGGACACTCCCCAGCCACACCTTTAGGTCTGGGTAGCCAGCTGCCCCTTCCTCAGCTTCTTTCTCCCATGTGGCCCATCTTCCTGTCTCTTTCTTTCTTCTTCTTCTTCTTTTTTTTCTTTTGAGACGGAGTCTTGGTTTTGTTGCCCAGGCTGGAGTGCAATGGCACGATCTTGGCTCACTGCAACGTCTGCCTCCCAGGTTGAAGCGATTCTCCTGCCTCAGCCTCTGGAGTAGCTGGGATCACAGGCATGTACCACCATGCCCAGCTAATTTTGTACTTTTAGTAGAGAAAGGGTTTCTCCATGTTGGTCAGGCTGGTCTTCAACTCCTGACCTCAGGTGATTCCCCTGCCTCAGCCTCCCAAAATGTTGGGATTACAGGCGTGAGCCACAGCGCCCCGCCCTCTTTTTTAAAATTTATTTTATTTACTTTGTATGTTTAAAGGAGAGCTGGGATCTCACCATGTCACCAGGCTGGTCTCAAACTCCTGAACTGAAGTGATCCTTCTGTCTTGGCCTGCCAAAGTGCTGGGATAGCTGGCGTGAGCCACCACACCTGACCTCTTTCTTTTCTGTCTGTCCCCTTCTCCATCTTCACTTTCCAATCCCATCTCTCCTTCCCGTCTCTCCCACCATTTCCTCCCATTTCCCCTAATTCTTCCTGTCTTCCCATCAACCCCTTCCAGGTCCCCATCCCTTTCCCTCACCATCTTCTCCATCTTCTCTTCCCTCACCCTGACTCCCCCCATATTTTCTCCATCTCCCACACACCTCTCCCTGCTACCTCCTCTGTTCTCTCTTCTCCCCACTTCCTCTCCCCACTCCCCACTCCCTCCCTCCCCAGGTGGGAGATAAGAAAGCCTGAGAGGCTGGGTGTGGTGGCTCACGCTTATAAT
>NW_016894285.1:0-1439 GCF_001698545.2 Rhinopithecus bieti | reverse complement strand
GATCTTTGTTATTTCTTCTCTTCTGCTAGCTTTGGGTCTGGTTTGTTCTTGTTTTTCTAGTTCCTTGAAATATAATATTGGGTTGCTAATTTTAGATCTTTCTATATTTTGGTGTAGGCATTTAATGCTGTAAATTTCCATCTTAGCACTGCTTCTGTTGTATCCCAGAGGTTGAGGTATGTTATGTGTGTCTCTTCATTTGTTTCAAAAGTTTTAATTTCTTCCTTGATTTCATTGTCCAAAGATCATTCAGGAGCGGGTTGTTTAATTTCCATGTATTTGTATAGATTTAAGGAGTCTTCTTGATACTCATTTCTAGTTTTATTCCACTATGGCTCAAGAAGATGCTTGGTATGATTTTGATTTTAAAATGTGTTAAGAACCACCTTGTGGCTTAGCCACAATTTTCAATTTTGATAATGATCCAGTGCAGATGAGAATAATGTACATTCTGTGGTCGTAGAATAGAGTGTTCTATAAATGTCTGACCTGGATGGATATTAATCCTTGATTTTGATTTTACAGACAAATAAATGTGTTCAAAGAGTTTAAGGAGTTGTTCAGGGTAACTTCAGTAGTAATTGGTAGATTCTGATTTTAACTTTGACCTGTTTGCCTTTGAACCGAGACCATTTCTGTCCATTTTGAGATTCCAGTGAAGCTTGACTCCACCTGAGATCCTAGAGACTAGAACAAATGCAGAGAAGTGGCAAAGAGATTTGAAGATGTTGTGGCACTTGGTTTCACAGGATTGGGGATGTCTGGATAGAAGGTACAGAGACTGAGTGCATATCAGTCTTCAAACGTAGAGTAAGCAGTAGTAGTAGCTATGCCTTAAATACTCAGAATCAAAATGCTTAATGAGATAATTCATCACCATTAATCCTGTAGTTCTTTCTTTAAAATAGAGGCAGAAGGGACTATAAGGGAAACAGGAAAATAGGCTTATGATAAGCATGGCAATAGTGTATGAGCAGGAGGATAATCATTGGAACTGAATTTCACAACTATATTCTGTTTAGCAGCACAATGCATATCATTTCCTCTGTGCTCTGCCTGAAACTTTCTACCCCAACTCTCCCAATAATCTTGTTTTCTTTTCAATAAGTATTTTCAGTAAAGGCATTTTATAATTATTTATTCAATGTTACTGGTTTTACTTTAATCTGATTTTAATTCTGTAACTATATGTAGAATGTGTAGGTGGGTGCATGCATGAATTGTAGAAAGAGTAGGAGAGGCATGAGAGTTGAGGGCTATCGTTTAGTGATTAGAGACTGTCCTCACTCCATAACATATGTCTGACCATGCAAATTTTCTATGATACCATCAGATCAGGTACCTCGAACCTACTTTTGTTAATGTAGTATAAATAAATTGGAAGTTCAAGTATTATTTAAGGATTTAACACTTAACTGTGTGTTTCTCCAGACCTTATA
>NW_016894284.1:0-803 GCF_001698545.2 Rhinopithecus bieti | reverse complement strand
GAAACCAGAGCACAAAACTGAAAATTTTAAAACCAGAACACCTCTTCCCTTCCAAAGGATCTCAACTCCTCACCAGCAACAGAACAAAGCTGTACGGAGAATGACTTTGACGAGTTGACAGAAGTAGGCTTCAGGAGGTCGGTAATAACAAACTTCTCTAAGCTAAAGGAGCATGTTCTAACCCATCGCAAGGAAGCTAAAACCTTGAAAAAAGGTTAGACGAATGACTAACTAGAATAAACAGCGTAGAGAAGTCCTTAAATGATCTGATGGAGCTGAAAACCATGGCATGAGAACTTCATGGCACATGCACAAGCTTCAATAGCTGATTTGATCAAGTGGAAGAAGGGATAATAGTGATCGAAGATCAAATTAATGAAACAAAGTGAGAACACAAGATTAGAGAAAAAAAGAGTAAAAGAAATGAATAAAGCCTCCAAGAAATATGGGACTAGGTGAAAAGACCAAATCTACGTTTGATTGGTATACCTGAAAGTGACAGGGAGAATGGAACCAAGCTGGAAAGCACTCTTCAGGATACTATCCAGGAGAACTTCCCCAACCCAGCAAGGCAGGCCAACATTCAAATTCAGGAAAGACAGAGAATACCGCAAAGATACTCCTTGAGAAGAACAACCCCAAGACACATAATCGTCAGATTCACCAAGGTTGAAATGAAGGAAAAAACGTCAAGGGCAGCCAGAGGGAAAGGTCGAGTTACCCACAAAGGGAAGCCCATCAGACTAAAAGCACATCTCTCGGCAGAAACCCTACAAGCCAGAAGAGCGTAGGGGCCAATATTC
>NW_016894283.1:0-802 GCF_001698545.2 Rhinopithecus bieti | reverse complement strand
TTTGAGGTATATTCCATCAATACCTAGTTCATTGAGAGTTTTAGCATGAATGGGTGTTGAATTTGATTGAAGGCCCTTTCTGCATCTATTGAGATAATCATGTGGTTTTGTTATTTGTTCTGTTTATGTGATGGATTACGTTTATTCATTTGCATATGTCAAACCAGCCTTGCATCCCAGGGATGAAGCCGACTTCATCATGGTGGATAAGCTTTTGATGTGCTGCTGGATTCGGTTTGCCAGTATTTTATTGAGGATTTTGCATCAATGTTCATCAGGAATATTGGCCTGAAATTTTCCTTTTTTGGTGTCTCTGCCAGGTTTTGGTATCAGGATGATGCTGACCTCATAAAATGAGTTAGGGAGGAGCTCCTCTTTTCTGTTATTTGGAATAGTTTCAGGAGGAATGGTATACCAACTTCTCTTTGTACCTCTGGTAGAATTCGGCTGGAAATCCATCTGGTCCTGGGATTTTTTTGGTTGGTAGAATATTAATTACTGCCTCAATTTCAGAACTTGTTATCAGTCTATTCGAGGATTCAACTTCTTCCTGGTTTACTCTTGGAGGGTGTATGTGTCCAGGAATTTATCCATTTCTTCTAGATTTTCTAGTTTATTTGCACAGGTGTTTATAGTATTCTCTGATGGTAGTTTGTATTTCTGTGGGATCAGTGGTGATATCCCCTTTATCATTTTTTATTGAGTCTATTTGATTCTTCTCTCTTTTCTTTTTTATTAGTCTGTCTAGTGGTCTATTTTGTTAATCTTTTCAAAAAACAGCTCCTGGATTCATTGATTTTTT
>NW_016894282.1:0-289 GCF_001698545.2 Rhinopithecus bieti | reverse complement strand
CTGCTGTTAGGTTAAGGTGCATATAGGTATCTCTGTCTCATATAATTGACAAAGACTTTTTTTTCAAACAACTGAATCTTATTCATACCTTTATTCCCAAAGGATGATTAATTGTATTCTCTTTTACTCAAAGGGGATGATGTTTAGGGCTTTATCACACATGGGTCACAGTAAGTTTTCACTAATGAAGATATAATTCAGATGAGAGTATGAGCAGAGAATGAGGGGAAATTGGGTGTATACTATCAAGGGGTACTGATATTTAAAAAATTAAATTGTTCAACATAAT
>NW_016894281.1:0-1150 GCF_001698545.2 Rhinopithecus bieti | reverse complement strand
ATAAGATATTTTCAGAGAGAGAGAGAAAAAAAAAACATGCACATAACATTTATTACAGCAGATTGTTATAATTTTATTTTATTATTATTATCAGTTTCTGTGTTTAATTTATAAATTAAACTTTACCATAGATATGTATATAGAGAAAACAGTGTGTGTGTTTGTGTGTGTGTGTGTGTGTATATATATATTTAATTACTGTATTAGTTCATTTTCATACTGCTATAAAGAATTGCCCAAGACTGGGTAATTTATAAAGGAAAGAGGTTTAATTGACTCATATTTCTGCATTGCTGAGGAAGTCTCAGGAAACTTACAATCATGGCCGAAAGCAAAGGAGAAGCAGGTACCTTCTTCACAGCACAGCAGGATGTAGTGAGTGCAAGCAGGGGAAACACCAGATGCTTATAAAACCAACAGATCTTGTGAGAACTCACTCACTATCATGAGAACAGCATGGGAGAACCTCCCCATGATCCAATTACCTCCACCTGGTCTTGACATGTGGTGATTATGGGGATTACAATTCAAGGTGAGATTTGGGTGGGGACACAGAGCCATACCATATCAAGTACTATCAGTGGCTTCAGGCATCTACTGGGGGGTCTTGGAATGTATCCCATACAGTTAAAAGGAGACTATTGTATTTTGCCTTTCAATAGGTTACTGAAGCGCTGTTATATTCCTAGTTTGGTGAGAGCTTTTATCATGAATATATGTTGAGTTTGTCAAGTGTTTTTTCTGCATTTATTATTATATGTCTTTTTTTCTAATTTGATCTGATAATATGACAATTATAAGAAGTAATTTTCAAATATTGAGCCACCCTTGTATTCTGGGGATAAAGCTGAATTTATTGTATTATTATGCATTTTATATATTATTGTATTCAATTTGTCAACACTTTAGGGTATTTGCATCAATATGAGAAATACTATCTTTTAATTTTATTGTAATAACTGCATATGATTTTGGTATCAATATAATACAGATTTTGTCTCATTACAAAATAAAAGGGGAGTACTCCCTCTTCTACATCCTAAAAAAGACTGTCAATTTTTTTTTTCTGTAAGTTTTTTATAGAATTTGCCAAAAAAACCATGTGAGCTTATGGTTTCCTTTTGGAAGATTTTAATTAAACTTCCCTTTC
>NW_016894280.1:0-566 GCF_001698545.2 Rhinopithecus bieti | reverse complement strand
TATATATATATATATATATATAACCTTTTAAGGTCAGTATTCCTGACTTCCTTATAATAGACAGCCCAGGTTTAATTCTTGGATCTCAACACCTTCCTATCTTCCCTCACTTGAGAAATAATTTTGTGAATCTGAGTGCTCCTGTATTGGGTGCATATATATCAGAATAGTTAGCTCTTCTTGTTGAATTGTTCCCTTTACCATTATGTAATGCCCTTCTTTGCCCTTTTTTAACTTTGTTGGTTTAAAGTCTGTTTCGTCAGATACTACCATTACAACCTCCGCTCTTTTTTTTTTTTTTGCTTTCCATTTGCTTGGTAAATTTTCCTCCATCCCTTTGTTTTGAACCCATGTGTGTCTTTGCATGTCAGATGGGTCACCTCAATACAGAACACAGATGGGCCTTGACTTCTTATCTAATTTTCCAGTCTTTGTCTCTTAATTGAGGTGTTTAGCCCATTTACAATTAAGTTTATAGTATTGTTATATGTGAATTTGATCCTGTCATCATGATGCTATTTGGTTATTTTGCACACTTGTTGATGCAGTTTCTTCGTAGTGTCATT
>NW_016894279.1:0-805 GCF_001698545.2 Rhinopithecus bieti | reverse complement strand
GAGCAGAACTGAAGGAGATAGAGACACGAAAAACCCTTCAAAATAATCAACCAATCCAGGAGCCAGTTTTTTGAAAAAATCAACAAAACAGAGTGCTAGCCAGACTAATGAAGAAGAAAAAAGAGAAGAATCAAATAGACACAATAAAAAATGTTAAAGGGGTTATCACCACTGATCCCACAGAAATACGAACTACCATCAGAGAATACTATAAGCACCTCTACAGAAATAAGCTAGAAAATCTAGAAGAAATGGATAAATTCTTGGACACATACACTCTCCCAAGACTAAACCAGGAAGAAGTCAAATCCCTGAATAGACCAATAACAAGTTCTGAAATTGAGGCAGTAATTAATAGCCTTCCAACCAACAAAAAAGGACAGGACCAGATGGGTTCACAGCTGAATTCTACTAGAGGTACAAAGAGGAGCTGGTACCATTCCTTCTGAAACTATTCCAAACAACAGAAAAAACGGGACACCTCCCTAACTCATTTTATAAGGCCAGCCTTATCCTGATACCAAAACCTGGCAAAGACACAACAAAAAAAGAGAATTTCAGGCCAATATCCCTGATGAATGTCAGTGCAAAATCCTCAATAAAATACTGGCAAACCAAATACAGCAGCACATCAAAGAGCTTATCGACCCAAGATCAAGTCGACTTCATCCCTGGGATGCAAGGCTGGTTCAACATATACAAATCAACAAATGTAATCCAATCACCATAAACAGAAGCAATGACAAAACAACATGATTATCTCAATAGATGCAGAAAAGGCCTTCGATAAAATTCAACACCCCTT
>NW_016894278.1:0-616 GCF_001698545.2 Rhinopithecus bieti | reverse complement strand
TGTTCCCTCATTTTCTCTCTTACTATTGCTTATATATGTTATTTTAGAAGCAGTAATAGTATAAAAGCAGGGGTGGATTGAGTACAAATATCTCTTTCTTATCACTGTCTTTAGTTTACATTAGGAAGTTCTCACATTTCCAATTCTCTAAAGCTTACATGAATGCTTTAATTTCTACAGCTGATTGGAGGAAATACAAATGCCTTTCTCGTAAATGTTAATGGGCACTCTGATGACCATGTTGCTATTGGTATCTGAAACTGGCAGAAACAATATTCAGAGTCACTGGGTTTAGGCTCCTCCTTTCCTCTTCTCTGGACATGGCTTCTTAGAAAGCTTGACCCCGGTGGCCACACTGGAATTACATCAGCACTTGGTCTCTTGGCTATAGCCGATAGACCCAAGGCTGCACAGGTTGGACCACTGTCACATGTGTTCAGGAAACTGATATTTGGGATTGAGATTCCAAGGCTGGGATTTTGGAAGCCGAGTTGTGTTTGTGGCTACTTTTAGGAGGTGCCCAATCTTCTTCAGGTGGGGTCTCTGGAGTTGTCCTTTTCCTGAAACTCCTGGTTGCTGGTTTTGGTTTTCTTTTACTTCAAATTTTCAGTTTCTA
>NW_016894277.1:0-1152 GCF_001698545.2 Rhinopithecus bieti | reverse complement strand
CACCCCACTGTTATTATCCTTTTGGATGCTCTATTCGCTGGCTCAGCCACCCTGCTCAGCTTAATGAAAAATAGACTGTGTTGATGGAAGAAAAACAGCTTTTCAGATGTAAGAGACTTCCTGAGCTTGAAGCATGAGAATAGGCAACTACTCAAAACTAAGGGAGCCAGATTTCAAAATTTTGATATAGCAATCAACAAAATTATCAGTGAAACAGTGAACTATAGACTGTAAGATTTAAAACTCTGCTTGCTTATATATATGCAGGAAAATTTGCTTCCTATACGTTTGAGTCTGGCAACAGAGGCCAAAACGTCATTATTGCCTATATTTTCTCTATTTTGGGTGACGATATTTATTGTCTGATGAAGGCATTAAATTGGCCCAATTACCAATAGCCACACAAGGAAGTTTGGCTCCTTCCTCTGTCCCCTTGTTGCAATTATTCAACTCAATTATATTATCGCTACTTGTAATATATGTCTAGAATCTTCTCACCAGGTCAGGGGTCAGCCAGGCTATCATGGTCCTTTGGGTCTAGGACTAATGAAGTAATCCTTTCTCCTGAAGCCTCAGGGCTGAAATCAAGGGAAGATGCATAGCTGAGTTGAATAAGAAGCTGAGTCTGGTAAGCCAGAGAGGTCAAATTAAAGCAGATGGTTAAAGCCAAAAGGCCAGAGCAGGTAATGGTGGTGGTTTAGTGACAGGGAGAAGAGAACCCCACTTCAAAAGCAAGGTGTTATCCCAGGCAATTCTTGGAACAGGCATGGTTGTCAGAAGCTGGCACCTATGTGTCCAAAGGAGAGTATTATCAAAAGAGCCAGCTACAAAGGTCAGAGATAGGGCCTATCCCCAAGTCTGTCTCTCCCACAAGGCTGTGAGACCCCTAAGGAAGCTCTTATCTAATTCCTCCTGATGCCTCTAGTACATATCATATAGGAACTAAGTAAATTTTGGTAGCATGAAAAAATAATTGTCTAGACTAAGCAGATATGCAGTATTTCTGCTAATATGACTATTCACATAAGTTATACAAAGAGATTATTACGTTATGTGAGTAAAGTTTAATTTATATAATTAGCTGCATTTTGTGTAATGGAAGAACAGAAAACACAGAATTTAAAAGGTACAATCCGTCATTTTTGAAGGAAA
>NW_016894276.1:0-806 GCF_001698545.2 Rhinopithecus bieti | reverse complement strand
AAAGAAAAAGACATAGGAAGTCAACATTAATCAAACTAAACTTTCTGAATTCTGAATAGTTCTAACACACATTTATCTATTTTCCGCTGAAGATGCATTCAAAGTACCATCTCTATATAAATGTTTAAATATTAATTTTGCTCACTTTTAGAATCAATTTCATTTTATTTTCCTTACTTGTGTATGTTTTATGGACCTCCATGGAGTCTAACTTAAAATGCTGTTTGTGGAGTTTTAGTAAGACAAGTAAGCAACAATGAGGAAAGGGGCCCAAGTCTGGGGAGAACAGAGAGACTCCAATCACAGACAACCCGCTGGCACAACATCACAACATCCTGCTCCCAAATGCCTTGCTCTGCACGTAGCCCCAGGGGCACAAACTTGTTCTGCACATAGTCCCCTCCAGCACAACTCTATAAAACTTTCCTCTAGCCTCTGCCTCTTTGCAGACAGCTTTCTTGCAACATATTTTCATGCTTTCTGGAATATATCTGCCTTCTTTATCCACAACTGTCTTAGTAAATTGTTTTACTGCCAGCGATGCTGGCCCCAGCCAGTGCAGCCATGACACTATTTTCAAAGACAAAACACAAAATAATAACAAAATATCTACTTTAGTATTTAATCAGAAACTGTGGCCTCACATAAGATGATGAGTGTATTTCAATCAAAACTATTGGCCAGATGCAGCAGCTCATGCCAACACTTTGGGAGGTCGAGGTGGGGAATCACTTGAGCTCAGGAGTTGAAGACCAGCCTAGGCAACACGGTAAGACACCATTTCTATTTTTAAATAAAGAAAAGAA
>NW_016894275.1:0-347 GCF_001698545.2 Rhinopithecus bieti | reverse complement strand
GGTCAAGTGTACATTCTTTGCTCTGCTTCTTTTGTAGCTCACGCTTCCCTCTTGGATCATTTATTCTTTCTGAAGAACATTTCATAAATATTCTGGGCATTTATTCTACAAATGTGAAAAGGCCTTTCAGAGAGTCTTTTGCTCTTGAAAGTCTTCAGAAAATAACTTTTACTTTTCTCAAAAAATGATTGCACAGGATACAGAGTTCTAGAGTAAGCCCACTTCAAAAGTGTCATTCCACTGTCTTCTAGCTTGCATTGTTTCTGGTAAGAAACCAGGTATTTGGGCAATCTATTTATCTTGGATGCTTCTGTGTTTGACTTTTTTTTTTTTATTCTGTAGGATAA
>NW_016894274.1:0-835 GCF_001698545.2 Rhinopithecus bieti | reverse complement strand
AGCAGACTTAAACTTTCCTGCCTGTTGGCTCTGAAGAGAGCAGTGTATCTCCCAGCACAGTGCTCATTCTCTGCTAAGGGACAGACTGCCTCCTCAAGTGATTCCCTGACCCCCATGCCTCCTGACTGGGAGACACATCCCAGCAGGGTTTGACAGACACCTCATATATGAAAGCTCTAGCTGGCATCTGGCAGGTGTCCCTCTGGGATGAAGTTTCCAGAGGAAGAAACAGGCAGAAATCTTTACTATTCTGCAGCCTCCACTGGTGATACACAGGCAAACAGAGTCTGAGGTGGACCTCCAGCAAACTCCAGCAGACCTGCAGCAGGGGGGCCTGATTGTTAGAAGGAAAACTAACAAACAGAAAGGAATAGCATCAACATCAACAAAAGGACATCCACACAGAAACCCCATCTGAAGGTCACCAACATCAAAGATCAAAGGTAGATAAATCCACGAAGATGAGTAAAACCAGCATAAAAGGCTGAAAATTCCAAAACAAGGATGCCTCTTCTCCTCCAAAGGATCACAACTCTTCATCAGCAAGGAAACAAAACTGGACAGAGAATGAGTTTGACAAATTGACAGAAGTAGGCTTCAGAAGATGGGTAATAACAAACTCTTCTGAGTGAACAGCGCATACTCTAACCCAATGCAAGGAAGTTAAGGACCTTGATGAAAGGTTAGAGGAATTGCTAACTAGAATAACCAGTTTAGAGAAGAACACAAATGACCTAATGGAGCTGAAAAACACAGCACGAGAACTTCATGAAGCATACACAAGTATCAATAGCCAAATTGATCAAGCGGAAGAGAGGATAACAGAGATTGAAGA
>NW_016894273.1:0-2797 GCF_001698545.2 Rhinopithecus bieti | reverse complement strand
TACATTGTTTTGATTACCACACTTTCGTAGGAAATCTGAAGTAAGAAAGTGTAAGTCCTCCAACTTTTAAATTGCATTGCAATTTTCTGGCTATTATTGGTTTTAGAGATTCCATGTTTATGATATGGAATTTCACCTAAATTACGGTTCCATTTTAGGATAAGTTTTGGTATTTCTGATAAAAAAGTAATTGCAATATTGATTGGGATTGCATCTGTAATCTTAACATAATCTAAAACATGAGACATCCTTCTATTAATTTACATCTTCCTTAATTTTTTGAAAATTTTAGTTTACAATGTATAAGTCTTATTTCTCCTTGACCATTAAAAAAATTGTAGAGAAGGAATCTTTCTTTACTGGCCCAGCTGATTTTGAACTCCTGGGCTTCTGTGATCCTTCTGCCTCAGCCTGCAAAAGTGAACACTGCCTCAGCCTCCCAAAGTGAAGGCATGAGCCACCATGCCTGTCGAAGATTTGTTCTTTGCTAAATTTATTGAAAAAAGTCTTGTCCACATCTCCTTGGATTCATTATAAGGTATGAGAGTCTTTCCCCTTGGCAATTTCTGTTTTTTTGACCATTATTTTAGGTTGAGGGGCACATGTGCAGGTTTGTCACATAGGTCTGTCACAGGGGTTTGGCGTACAGGTTACTTTTCATCTGGGTAATAACTATAGTGCACAGTAGGATCTTGATCTTCACACTCCTCCCACTCCCAACCTTCTAGTAGGCCCTGGTGTCTGTTGTACCTTTCATTGTGTGCATGAGTACACAGTGTTTAGCTCCCACTTATAAATGAGAACATGAGATGTTTGGTTTTCTCTTCCTGTGTTACTTCACTTGGAATAATGGTCTCCAACTCCATCCATTCTGCTGCAAAGGACATAATTTTCTTCCTTTTATGGCTGCATAGTATTCCATGGTGGGTATATGCAACATTTTCTTTGTGGCCCCATTGTCTGTTGTTCCCCACTATATGCCCATGAGTTCTCATCATTTAGCTCCCACTTATAAGTGAGAATATGTGGTGTTTACTTTTCTGTACCTGCATTAGTTTGCTAAGGATAGTAGCCTCCAGCTCCATCCATGTTCTTGGAAATGACATGATCTCATTTCTATGGCTGTGTAATATTTCATGGTGTATATATACCATATTTTCTTTATCCAGTCTACTGTTGATGCATTTAGATTAATTCAATGTCTTTGCTATTGTGAACAGTGCTGCAATGAATATACACATAAAAGTGTCCTTATGGTAGAACAATTTATATTTCTTTTAGTATATACCCAATAATGAGATTGCTAGATCAAATCATAATTCTCAAAGGGAATACTTCCAGCTTTTCATTCAGAAATTGCCAAATTACTTTCCACAATGGCTGAACAAATTTACATTCCCAACAGTAGTAAATAAACATTTCCTTTCTATCACAATCTCACCAACATATGTTGGTTTTGACTTTTGATAGTCTTTTGACTATCTTTTGATAAGTCTCTGTTCATGTTGTTTGCCTAATTTTAAAAGGGTTGTTTGTTTTGCTTCTTAATTTGTTTAAGTTTCTTACAGATTCTGGATATTACACCTTTGAAGTATAGATTGCAAATATTTTCTCCCATTTTGTAGGTTGTCTGTTTATTCTGTTGATAGCTTCTATTGCTGTGCAAAAGCTTTTGGTTTAATTAAGTTCCCTTTATCAACTTTTGCTTTCCTTGTAATTGTTTTGCTGTCTTCATCATGAAATCTTTGCCAGCACTTATGTCCTGAATGGTATTTCCCAGGTTATCTTCCAGGGTATTGATAGTTTTAGGTTTTACATTTAATGTAATGGCTTTAATGCATCTGGAGTGGATTTTGTATGTGGTGCAATGAAGGGGTACAGTTTCAATCTTCTGCATATGGCAAGCCAGTTATTCTAGCACCATTTATTGCACAGGCAGTCTTTCCTCATTGCTTGTTTTATCAGCTTTGTCAAAGATCAAATGATTTTAACTGTGCAGAGTTATTTCAGGGCTCTCTATTCTGTTCCATTGTTCTATATGTCTGTTTTCATACCAGAACCATGCTATTTGGGTTAGTGTAGCTTTGTAGTATACTTTGAAGTTGGGTAATGTGGTGCACTTTGTTTTGTTGTTTTTTGCTTAGGATTGCATTGGCTATGTGGGCCCTTTTTTGGTTCCATATCAATTTTAAAATAGAGTTTTCTAATTTTGTGAGTAATATCATTGGTAGTTTGATAGAAATATCACCAAATCTGTAAATTCCTTTGGTGCAATATAATATTTTAACAATTTTGATTCTTCCCATTCTTAAGCATAAAATGATTTTCCATTCATTTGTGTCATCTCTGATTGCTTTCAGCAGTGTTTCGTAATTCTCCTTGTAGGAATCTTTCACTTCTCTGGTTAACTGTATTCATAGGTATTTTATTCTTATAGTGGCTATTGGCAATGGGGTTTAATTCTTGATTTGGCTCTCAGCTTGCATGTTAGAGATGTATAAAATGCTACTGATTTATGTACACTGAGTTTGCATTCTAAAACTTTGTTGAAGTATTTTATCCAAACTTAGGTGCTTTGGGGCAGAGACTAAGAGAGATAGTTTGACTTTCTCTCTTACTATTTGGATGTCTTTTCTTTTATTCTCTTGTCTGATTGTTCTGGCTAGGACTTCCAGTATTATGTTGAACAAGAATGAGAAGAGCAGGCATTCTGGTCTTTTCTGATTCTCAAAAGCTGTGTTTCCAGCTGTGGCCCATTCTGTACAATGTTTGCTCTGAGTCTTTTCATAGATGGCTC
>NW_016894272.1:0-1150 GCF_001698545.2 Rhinopithecus bieti | reverse complement strand
AGCTATCTATATATAAAACTATATAGAGTGACATGTAATATATACATAAACTATATATAGTTATATGTCTATATATCTATATATATAGTGATGTAATTTAGTTCCTTGTTTTTAATATTAGAGAACAATTATGAGTTTTTTTGAAGGTGTGATAATTATTCTAGAAGTAGGAATTAAAAGTGGTATAATTTTGACTTTTTTTCCTATTGTAGGTTTATATTGTAATTTAAGTAGGTACTGGTGTAGTTAGCACTGCTAGCAATTTTACCTAAATATTAGGATACCTAGATTGTTTGTCTAATGAACTCAGCATGGGCTGACAAGCACTTTGGAAATAAGATTAAAACATATTTTCATAAAATACTGAAGATGAGAGAAGGAATAAACTATATGAATTTTAAGAGGAAGGCAGCATGTAAAGCAGAGGTTCTCAAACTGAATTTCAAGACACAGTCAAGAATGAGGGTTTAAGAACGAGATAGGGGTTATATCCCTCTTTGATCAGCACTATAATCTTAAAAAAAATAGGACTTACTACTGAGATTGTGAAGACATATATATATCTGTCAGCTGTGTCTCAGCAGGGAACAAAGTTGGGATATATAAGAATACTGAAGAGCACTGAAATCAAACTCAGGAGATGTGGGGTTGGGTCCAGATTTTGCCACTAAACAGCTGGTCAAGCACGCAATCACTTAATATTCTTGGTATTACTATTATTACATAGGAAGGTTGATGTATTTGATCTTTCTGTAAAATAAATGTACTTGTTCATTTGACCAAAAGTATTAGTGCAATACCTACCATTTGCTAGTCATTGAATTAAAGCTAGACACACCTGGTATTTGGCATGTAAAGGTAGAAAAGGGTATATAGACTTTACGATGTGACAGAGTCATGGGTAGACCAGTAATTATGGAATAGCTTCCAATTCTGAAGCCCACAACAGAAAATAGTATGGAAAACACTTGGAAAGGTAGGAGGAGGGCCACAGAGATGTTAAAATTTGAGAAACAGCTTTTTTTGTTGCCAGACCATGGGGACTCATCTGATTTATGATAGAAAAGAAAAGTGGGAAGGAGATTAAATAACAGACCTCAAAGAATGAAGGAACACTGTCGAAATGTACAGTAAGCATAAATGGACTTTT
>NW_016894271.1:0-834 GCF_001698545.2 Rhinopithecus bieti | reverse complement strand
ACTATAAAGACACATGCACATGTATGTTTATTGCAGCTCTGTTCACAATAGCAAAGATTGGAACCAACCCAATGACAGACTGGATAAAGAAAATATGGCACATATACCCAATGGAATACTATGCAGCCATAAAAAAGGATGAGTTCCTATCCTTTGCAGGGACATGGATGAAGCTGGAAACCATCATTCTCAGCAAGCTAACACACGAACAGAAAATCAAACACCACATGCTCTCACTCATAGGTGGGAGCTGAACAATGAAAACACATGGACACAGGGAGGTGAACATCCCACACAAGGTCCTGTCAGGGGTTGGGGTTGGGGATGGATAGCATTAGGAGAAATACCTAATGTAGATGATGGGTTGATGGGTGCAACAAACCACCATAGCGCATGTATACCTATGTAACAAACCCGGACGTTCTGCACATGTATCCCAAAATTTAAAGTATAATAAAAAAAACCATGTTCTAATATTAAGTATTATTTCTCCTAATTCAACTAAATAACTGCCAATTCCACATAAAACACTTCTCTTATCACAAATTTGTATCATGAATTTTAGTATTTTCAAATCACAATAAATTTACAAAAGGGTGAATTTTATTTTATGTAAATTGTATCCTATTAAACCTGACTTTAAAAAATTAATGGGCTAAAAAAGAAGCCTCACATCATCCATTATCATTTTTTGCATTATGTTAATAATCAAGCCAAATCTAATGAAACCAGACATTTTACAAATGAGAACAATCTTACTTTGGTTATCTTGAATCAAAAGGGGCAGCACCGTAGAGAGATATTAAGGGGCAGCACCGTGGAGAGATACTAAGG
>NW_016894270.1:0-564 GCF_001698545.2 Rhinopithecus bieti | reverse complement strand
GGAAACCTCATTGTGAGCACACCTCACTAGTTCAGTTCAAAACTATCCTAAATCAAAAAAGCAAAAAAGTAGCTTACTAGCTCAAAATCTTAAAGTATGCGGCTATTCTGTTAGAAAAAAAATCTGTACCAATTCTAAGTTAATTTGGACAAAACAAGGTCTTATTAATAGCAAAGGATAGGCTGGGCGCGGTGGCTCACGCCTGTAATCCCAACACTTCAGCAGGCCGAGGCAGGCAGATCACGAGGTCAGGAGATTGAGACCATCCTGGTTAACATGGGGAAACCCTGTCTCTACTAAAATACAAAAAAATTAGCCAGGCACGATGGTGGGTGCCTGTAGTCACAGTTGCTGGGAGGCTGAGGAAGGAGAATGGCGTGAACCCGGGAGGCAGAGCTCGCAGTGAGCTGAGATCGTGCCACTGCACTCCAGCCTGGGAAACAGAGCAAGACTCCATCTCAAAAAAAAAAGAAAGAAAAGAAAAAAAAATACAAAGTATAATTAAAATCCCAAACTTACAAGGTTTTCAACAAAAGTAAAGTTTGCTAAAAGTTAACAGTGTAA
>NW_016894269.1:0-1439 GCF_001698545.2 Rhinopithecus bieti | reverse complement strand
CACCACCCTCCCCACCATCCCTACAATCCCCACAAACATCTCTACCATTATCCGTCATCACCACTGTCCCCACCATTTCCACCATCCCTACCATCCTCCCCACCCTCCCCACCATCATCCTCAACACCGTCCTCATTACCATCCCCACCACCATTTCCACCATTCCCACCATCTCCAATACCATCCCCACCATCATCCCCAATATCCTCACGAGCATCTCCATTACCATCCCCACCACCATTTCCACCATTCCCACCATCCATGCCACCATCCTCACCATCCCCACCACCATCCCCACTACCACCCCACCATCTCCACCATCACTACCACCATTTCCACCCCCCCACCACATCCCCACCACCATTCCCACCATCCCCACCACCATCCCCACCATCTCCACCATCATTCCCACCCCCCACCCCTCACCATCCCCACCAACATCCTCACCATCCTCACCATCCCCACCATCCCCATCAACATCCCCACCATTCCTACTATCCCCACAACCATCTCCACCATTATCCCCACCACCATCCCCACCAGCATCCCCATTGTCCCCACCACCAACCCCACCACAATTTCCACTACCATCCTCACCATCCCCACCACTGTCCCCATCATTCCCACCACGACTGTCACCATCCCCACCCCACGATCTCCCCAATCCCTATTATCTCATTATCATCTCCACCATCCCCACCCCCCATCATTTCCACCCCAGTCCCCACCAACCTCACCACTATCCCCACCATCCCTACCACCATCCCCACCAACATCCCACCATCCCCACCATCATCCCCACCTACATCCCACCATCCCCACAACTGTCCCCACCACCATCCTCAACATCCCCAACATTCCCACCATCCCCACCACCATCCCACCATCCCCACCAACATCCCCACCAACATCCCCACCAACATCCCACCATCCCCACCACCACCCCACCAACATTCCACCATCCTCACCAACATCCCACCATTCCCACCACCATCCCCACCAACATCCTCACCATCCTCACCACCATCCCCATCACCATCCCCAGCAACATCCCACCATCCCCACCATCATCCCACCATTCCCACCACCATCCCCACCAACATCCTCACCATCCCCACCAACATCCCACCATCCCCACCACAATCCCCACCACCATCCCCAACAACATCCCACCATCCCCACCATCATCCCCACCACCATCCCTACCAACATCCCACCAACATCCCACCATCCCCACCACCATCCCCAACAACATCCCACCATCCCCACCACCATCCCCAACAACATCATACCATCCCCACCACCATCCCCACCAACATCCTCACCATCCTCACCATCCCCACCAACATCCCACCATCCCCCCCACCATCCCCCCCACCATCCCCACCAACATCCCCCCATCCCCACCCCCATCCCCACTATCCCCACTATCCCCACCA
>NW_016894268.1:0-1419 GCF_001698545.2 Rhinopithecus bieti | reverse complement strand
ATCTCATTAAAAAGTAATTTTATAAATATTTTCATGCATAATAGAAAATATTAAACTATGAATATGTAAATTATTTCACATAAGAACCTATTCTTTAAACTATATTAAAACCAACTGACTATTTTAAATTAAGAATTTTCTGTCTACATGTTGTATATGCATATATGTTTATAAATATATGTTATATATGTTTGTATGTATGGGAATACTTTCAACTCTGCACATCAGCTGGAATAAGAAACATGGAAAGGAAAATAAGGTTTGTTAAAACATTAAAATTGTAAACACCTTGAACTATAACAATCACTACTTTAATATAATTTCAAAAGTAACTCATTGTAATTCTGGTTAATCCAAAATCATATTTACTTGCAATAATGTGAGACAATAAAATTACTACTTTTATATAAATACAATTAATACTTCTATTGAAAGTGCTCTTTTGCATGCATTTGCCTTTTATTTCTACACAAATAAGCATAAATTTTGTTTTATTCATAACAATATTTCATTTGTGTGTCAAAGTAACCCCTAGAAATGCTTTATTTTAGAAATGTATCAATATGTAGTTTAGTATAGCTACACATAATACTTGAGAATAAGGTAAGATAACTTTAGAAAAGTGTACAATATGTTACAATTGTGCAAGTCTGTCACAAACATGTTTACTATTTCAATCAGATTTCATTATTCTATTGGTAGACTTTAAGTTAAATAACTGAAATTTAGGCAGGTTCTTCGGCAATAGGAAGCACCAAGATGAGAGAAATTTTGGGATACGATTAGGGGTGAACAAATGGATATTAACTGAATCAACATTTAAATATTAAGCAATTGATGGTTGAACACTTGAGTCTGTGGAAAAGGAACAGGCTAGGAGTGAAGTTCACAATCTGAGTGAAAATGACTAATAGAAATAGAATGTCTGGTGTATCTGCACTTGGGAGGAGGTAGGTATTTGGTATTCTTAAACTCAATGTATGTGTCAAATGGCAGCCTAACCCTTTTAAAGTGTTTATTTTCAACTTATTTATTTATTTCAAGATGGAGTTTCACTCTGTCACCCAGGCCGGAGTGCAGTGGATCAATCTCGGCTCACTGAAACCTCCGCCTCCTGGAATCCAAGCAATTCTCCTGCCTCAGCCTCCTAAGTAGCTGGGACTATAGGTGCCCGCCACCACACCCAGCTAATTTTGTATTTTAGGAGAGATGGGGTTTCACCATGCTGGTCAGGCTGGTCTCAAACTTCTGACTTTAGGTGATCCGTCCACCTTGGCCTTCCAGAGTGCTAGGATTACAGGTGTGAGCCACTGCACCCAGCCCAATTTATTATTTATTGAAAATTGACCATAACAAATATATTGTGATGTCCGTAGTGAGAAGAAAAGACATACTATGTTTTATTTCCTCTCTAAATGC
>NW_016894267.1:0-202 GCF_001698545.2 Rhinopithecus bieti | reverse complement strand
TGCCGTTCTCCTGCCTCAGCCTCCCGAGTAGCTGGGACTACAGGCGCCCGCCACCTCGCCCGGCTAGTTTTTTGTATTTTTTAGTAGAGACGGGGTTTCACCGTGTTAGCCAGGATGGTCTCGATCTCCTGACCTTGTGATCCGCCCGTCTCGGCCTCCCAAAGTGCTGGGATTACAGGCTTGAGCCACCGCGCCCGGCCAA
>NW_016894266.1:0-563 GCF_001698545.2 Rhinopithecus bieti | reverse complement strand
CTACTTCTTTCTGTTTTGTATTAGATGACATAACACTTTTGCCATAGACTTCAATGTGCTCTGAATATCACTGTTTTGGTTTTACAGGAACGGTGCTGAAACTGAGCCTTATAAGAAGAAAGTTAAATCTCCCTGATTAAAATGCTCACATCACCAAGCAGTTTCACAGAAAGCTTCTCTCCAGTTTTATCTTACCTTATTTCCTATTTCACCAAAGGCCCAATGTGATCCCAAATATCCCTTCATGGATCCATCCACGTGTGAGTTTCCAAGCTGCGTAATGTAAAGAAAGCTTCATCTATGTGATATGAATAAACATAGCCAAAAGCAGATTCACAGAAAGCTTCTTTCTAATTTTATCTAATGATATTTCCTTTTCACCATAGTCCTGAATGTGCTCCCGAAGGTCCCTTCCATGAGAATTTCCTAGTTGCGTAATGTAAAGAAAGCTTTATCTATGTGAGATGATTACCCATATCACAGAGTAGTTTCCTAGAAAACATCCTTCCAGTTTTGTCTGAGGCTATTTCCCTTTTCAGCTTCAGAATACACATGCTGCCAAA
>NW_016894265.1:0-564 GCF_001698545.2 Rhinopithecus bieti | reverse complement strand
GCTTTCCAAAATTCTTAAATCAGTGGAAACTTATACATACAACAGGAATTCCCTATAATTCCCAAGGACAGGCCATAGTTGAAAGAACTAATAGAACTCTCAAAACTCAGTTAAACAAAAGAAAGGGGAGACAGTAACGAGTGTACCACTCCTCAGATGCAACTTAATGTAGCACTCTATACTTTGAATTTTCTAAGCATTTATAGAAATCAGACTACTACTTCTGCAGAACATCTTACTGGTAAAACAACAGCCCACATGAAGGAAAACTGAGTTGGTGGAAAGACAAAAAAATAAGACATGGGAAATAGAGAAGGTGATAACCTGGGGAGAGGTTTTGCTTGTGTTTCACCAGGAGAAAATCAGCTTCCTGTAGAACCCACTAGACATTCGAAGTTCTGCAAAGAAAAGTGCCTCCACGGAGACGGAAACACCGCAGTTGAGCATCATTGACTCGCAAGATGAACAAAGTGGTGGTATCAGAAGAACAGATGAAGTCGCCACCCACCAAGAAGGCAGAGCCGCCAACCTGGGCACAATTAAAGAAGCTGACACAGTTAGCTG
>NW_016894264.1:0-564 GCF_001698545.2 Rhinopithecus bieti | reverse complement strand
TCTTCTTAAAATTCCTGGTTAACATTGGTTATTTAAAGCATCCATATTCAAACATCAGTATCATCCAGAGATGTTTGAATAAGCCTTGATATACCATCCAGTGTTCTACTAAGGGGTTTGTCATTCTAAGAAAAGAGTACACCTCAGGAAATGTGCCTTCTACGTGGTCTATTCTTACTTAGAATCTTAGAAATATTGACTAACAAATTGTGATATGCAATACAGAGAATATCATTCAGACTTAAAAGGAAAGACATGGCAGGGCGCGGTGGCTCAAGCCTGTAATCCCAGCACTTTGGGAGGCCTAGACGGGGGGATCACGAGGTCGGGAGATCGAGACCATTCTGGCTAACACGGTGAAACCCCGTCTCTACTAAAAAATACAAAAAACTAGCCGGGCGTGGTGGCAGGCGCCTGTAGTCCCAGATACTAGGGAGGCTGAGGCAGAAGAATGGCGTGATCGCGCTCAAAAAAAAAAAAAAAAAAAAAAAAAGGAAAGACATGTTGCAACAGAGATGAACCTTGAGGATAATATGCTAAATGAAATAAACTAGTTACAAAAGA
>NW_016894263.1:0-486 GCF_001698545.2 Rhinopithecus bieti | reverse complement strand
AAGTGCTGGGATTACAGGCTTGAGCCACCGCGCCCGGCCCAGTATACCTGTCTTTAATGCACAGCCATCCTGCTGCCAGCTGCGGAAAACAATCTGAGTCCATGCAGAATTAGAAATATCTAGTTCACTTACCTCAGAACTCCACAATATTTGTCAGGCAAATTATTACTACTAAATCAATTGAGTTCCGTAATTACTATTTTTTGTATACTTCTTTACTATACATAAATCTACTATACATAAACCCTACCATGTTAAAACCATCACAAGTTTCTGTCACTTTCCTCTATTACATGAAACCATTCTCCCAAAGGACGTTTCCTGTTTTCTTGTAAGGCAAATTACCACGTTTTCTCTTCCTAACACAACAACCATTCTCTACCCTCAAATATTTTGTAATTGATGAAATAGGTAAAGGGGAGTGGGCAAAGACAGAAAAGAAATAGGGAGGAGGGAAGGGGAGGGAGGAAAGGATGGAGAAAAGGA
>NW_016894262.1:0-806 GCF_001698545.2 Rhinopithecus bieti | reverse complement strand
CCAGCCCAGGCGACAGAGCAAGACTCCGTCTCAAAAAAAAAAAAACCAAACAAACAAACAAACAAAAAATAGAATGTGGTACAAGTGATGCTGTACAGTTTCCAAGGCAAGGTCATAAAAGGCAATGTAGCTCTTTCAGGACATTTGTCTTTAGTTCTAAGCCATCATGTTGCAAAGAAACCCAACCTAACCACACAGAGGAACTGTGGCCTTAGCTGACAGCCACCATTCATGATGAAACACGCCCTTCAGAAGATTCCAACATTCAGTCCTTAAGTTTCTAGCTGAGGTCCTAGATACTGCAGAGCAGGCAGGCTGTCCCTGCTGGGCCCAGTACAAGCTCCTGAACAACAGAGTTCATGAGCAGAATATGTCAAGATTTGAGGTTATGAGTTTTAGAGCTATGGCAGCTAGAACAATACCCTAGAGGTGCTTGCACACATTGGCATAGGGAGCCACATAGTAGAAATGTTCATAGTAGTGTTGCTCCTAACAGCAGTGACAAACTGGCAAAAGGAAAGTGGATAAATATACTGTGGAAGAGCCACATGATGGATGACACAGGAACGAACACAAATTAAGTTGTGCTACTACTACATGTATTCAGTTAGGCAAATATCACAAGTGAAAAAAGTTGCAAAACAGTAAAGACAGTATTAAGGCCAGGCGCGGTGGCTCAGGCCTGTAATCCCAGCACTTCAGGAGGCCAAGGTGGGTGGATCACGAGGTCAGGAGATCGAGATCATCCTGACTAACACAGTAGAAAAAAAAAAAAAAAAAAGTAAAGACAGTATTAACAGCATTTT
>NW_016894261.1:0-805 GCF_001698545.2 Rhinopithecus bieti | reverse complement strand
AGGTCAGTTTACCCACAAAAGGAAGCCCATCAGACTAACAGCAGATCTCTCAGAAGAAACTCTACAAGCCAGAAGACTTTGGGGCCAATGTTCAACATTGTTAAAGAAAATAATGTTCAACCCAGAAATTCATATCCAACCAAACTAAGCTTCATAAGCAAAGGAGAAACAGAATTATTTACAGACAGCAAATGCTGAGAGATTTAGTCACCACCAAGCCTGCCTTACAAGAGCTCCTGTGGGAAGCACTAAATATGGAAAGGAAAACCAGTACCAGCCACGGCAAAACATACCAAATTTTAAGGACCATCGACACTATGAAGAAACTGCATCAACTAACGGGCAAAATAACCAGCTAGCATCATAATGACAGGATCAAATTCACACATAACAATATTAACTTTAAATGTAAACGGGGTAAATGCCCCAACTAAAAGACACAGACTGGCAAATTGGATAAAGAGTCAAGACCCATTGGTGTGCTGTATTCAGGAGACTCATCTCATGACAAACATAGGCTCAAAATAAAGAGACAGGGAATATTTACCAAGCAAATATAAAGTCTGATAAAGTCTGATAAAACAGACTTTAAACCAACAAAGATCAAAAAAGACAAGAAAGGGCATTACATAACGGTAAAGGGATCAATGCAACAAGAAGGACTAACTATCCTAAATATATATGCACCCAATACAGGAGCACCCAGCTTCATAAAGCAAGTTCTTAGAGACCTACAAAGAGACTTAGACTCCCACACAATAACAGTGGTAAATTTTCAACACTCCACTGTCAATACTAGACAGAT
>NW_016894260.1:0-563 GCF_001698545.2 Rhinopithecus bieti | reverse complement strand
TATTTCTGTGTTTGTGGCCGAGTGTAACAACCCTAAAATAAATCACCTCTTCCGCTCTTTTAGCTGAAGAATTAAAAAAAAAAAAATCAGAAAATATCCAACCACAGGAAAAGAGTCCTGATAAAAGATTCAAACTGTAGGCAAAACCTGCAGAGAGTGAAGAGTCCTCCTGGGCCCAAGGAACATATCCAGACAACGCACTTCAAAGAGGTGAGAAAGCAGAGCACCAGGAGGGAGGAGGGTGCACAGGCATTTGTGGAGAACACTGCCCAAGAAAAAAGGCTCAGGAGCCCAGTCCCAGGGGAGCTGGAACAGCCTCACATAGAGAAAGCCCGAGAAGTTAGTAGGAAATGCCATCTACATGAAGCCTTCATTCACCGAAGAGCGTAAGGCGGCAGTCTCCTCTGTGCTGAAACACTTCTTCATGGGCGAGCCTTCTGCTTCCACCCCTGCAAAAGCCCTACCTCAGGTCACAGATCCAATGATTCAACCTACAGTATTTAAATTTTAGAAAATGCAGAGGCTAGAGTTAAGAATACAAAGGCTGCTAGACCAATCGTACA
>NW_016894259.1:0-1513 GCF_001698545.2 Rhinopithecus bieti | reverse complement strand
AGTAAAGTTTTATGATTTTGTTCAAATCAATACTGATTTTTTAAAATATATTTTAAAATATCTAGCAGGTATCTCATGTTTGGATTTTCTTTTGAAAATGAACTTTTAAATTATGTTTTCTAATGTGTTTTGTTAATTAAATGAAAACTGCGTTTCATAAAATTCATTTTATAACATGAATTTTACATGTTACTAATTTCTTCTAGTAGGTTTCCTCTTGAGCCACTTAGGTTTTCTAGTTACAGTCATATCATTTGCAAATAATGATAATAGTTGTATGGCTTCCAAGAATTATTTTATTCATTTTTTCACTGCATTATTGCACTTTCTACCACTTGAAAATAGCATTAAGTAATGGTGGTAATGACCTTGTTATCACCTTGTTACAGATTTGCATAGGAAAGTCTTTAATGATTTATTATTTAGAATAAATGTGCTTATCAGTTTCAAATCAATAACTTTTATCTCTTTAAGAAAGTGATGGGGTAACATTAGCAAGACGACTGACTAGAGACACCTGACACTCATCTCCCAAAGAAGAACCAAGACAATGGATAAGCAGCTAAGATTTGACTGCACTGTTGGAAAGAGAGCACTGCAGCAATGGGGAGATGAGTGGAGACACACCTATAGTGATTGAAAATCCAGGAAGGCAGCATGGAGGTACGTAGTTCTGCAACCCCATCTTCCTGGCCTGAACCAGATCATTCTAGAGACAGAAGGGACTCTTCATGCAGGGAGAAAGTAAGCAGATGATCCCTATCATCCCCATTGTGGCCACAAACACCTACAGCCCTTACAGTGGAAGAATCCCACAGTCCTCACAATCCCTGAGCCCAGTTGAGAGTTGCCAGGAATTCACACAGCTGTATTGCCGTTGATTAGGAGCACAGTGTGCACTCCCCAGATCCCATCCAGCACTTGTGGCCAAGCTGTTACAGCCTAGCACCGTCTTAGATCACAGCCACCTCTGGAGTGAACCTTCCTCTGGGAGCCAGTATCCACTGCACCTCTCCAGCAGTAGGGCTCCATCTTCATGCGACCAAGCCACATGGCTGGCTGAACATCACAATCCATCTGTGCAGAGCCTAGGCACAAGATTGGTTGTGACTTTGATCCTACACAGCAGGAAAACCAACCCCTGTCACACTACTTCTAGATGAAGGAACAGTCTGGCAGTCTTGCTCATGGTGGACCTACCCTTGAACCAGCCCCATCACTGCGTGCCCTCCCCAAGCAGGAGAGGTATTGAGCCACCAAGCCAACACAAAACAAGTCTCAAGCCTGACACACACCCAGGCTGGCACAAGAGCTACATTTGCATGCCCAGGGCATGAGACACAGCCACACAGTACCCCTTCACCCCCCTGGACAAACCTCTGGCTTGTCCAAAGTCCCCAAGAAACAGTCCCGTGGGCTTCCCTGGAATACACACTCCCAGGCTGACCAAGCAGCTGAGTGTATGTGTCCTGGGCCAGAGACTGACCAAGCAGCTGAGTGTATGTGTCCTGGG
>NW_016894258.1:0-202 GCF_001698545.2 Rhinopithecus bieti | reverse complement strand
CAAACCTTCATTATGGAAGAGTCTGAACCATTAGATATCCTGTCTTGATGGGGTTGCTGTAATTTTCCATTAACTCTAATTGCAAACATGGGAGGACTAAGAAGCTCTCTAGACATATCAGACTTACTCTTCCTTAGCCCTTAGTGTAGTAGAAACCTAATCTCTTTTTTTTTCGGTTTCCATCACCCGAGCGAGTAGTGGA
>NW_016894257.1:0-588 GCF_001698545.2 Rhinopithecus bieti | reverse complement strand
CTGGTACAGAGGAGAGCAAAATTGAAATGGTGTGACTTGTACTCGCCCCTCAGAGATATCACTCACCTCTGCCTGTTTCTGGTTGGGAGAAACAGAAAGTTTCATCCCTGGCTGCAATCAGTCCTGTTATTTGGCCCATAGTGAGTCAGGGCCTCCCTGCAGACAACTGCCCGTTCCAGCATTGCCTCCGGATGGCAAGATGTACCCTGCAAAGGATGCGCAGGGCATAATTAATCCCCAAGCTGTTACACTCTGTCCAAATCACACGCAGCTGAGAAATATAAATGGAGAAGGAAACTGTGGGTGCAATTCTGTGTATAAGTCATTGCTTTTATTTTCTTTTCCTTAATGCTGGGAGTAAAGGCTTACGTAATTGGTAGAATTGAGACTGCTTTTGTAAAGGCAGAATTCCCTTTCTTCATATAAGGCACAAAATTGCCTGGAACTTCAGAAATTTAGGGGATGATTCCCAAATAGTTGTGCCTCTTGTGCCCATTACAAAAAATACTCAAGTGAAAAGCAACAATTTGCATAAGTCAGTAAGGTTTCCAAGGATGGAGCTTGCGTGAGTCAGCAAGGTTTCCAAGC
>NW_016894256.1:0-224 GCF_001698545.2 Rhinopithecus bieti | reverse complement strand
AAACTTTTCTTGTGATTCAGTCAGTTGGAAACACTTTTTTTTTGTAGAATCTGTGAAAGGATATTTGGGAGCTTATTAAGGCCTATAAAAAAAACAGAACATCCTCAGATAAAAGCTAGAAAGAAGCTTCCTGTGAAACTGCTTAGTGATGTGTGGATTCATCTCAAAGAATTAAACCTTTCTTTTGATTCAGAAGTTGGCAACACTTTTATTGTAGAATCTGT
>NW_016894255.1:0-289 GCF_001698545.2 Rhinopithecus bieti | reverse complement strand
AAACTTTTCTTGTGATTCAGTCAGTTGGAAACACTTTTTTTTTGTAGAATCTGTGAAAGGATATTTGGGAGCTTATTAAGGCCTATAAAAAAAACAGAACATCCTCAGATAAAAGCTAGAAAGAAGCTTCCTGTGAAACTGCTGAGTGATATGTGGATTCATCCCTTAGATCTATATATTTCTATTGGTTCAGCATGTGGTAAACATTTTTTTCATACAATCTGTGAAGCGACATTTCAGAGACCTTTGAGTCTTGTGGGGTAAGACCAAATATCCCCAGATAAAACTA
>NW_016894254.1:0-489 GCF_001698545.2 Rhinopithecus bieti | reverse complement strand
GAACATCTTTATTTCTGCCTTCATTTCGTTATTTACATTCAGGAGCAGGTGGTTTAGTTTCCATGTAGTTGTGTGGTTTTGGGTGTTTCTAATCCTGAGTTCTAACTTGATTGCAGTGTGGTCTGAGAGACAATTTGTTGTGACTTCTGTTCTTTTACATTTGCTGAGGAGTGCTTTACTTCCAACTATGTGGTCAATTTCAGAGTAAGTGCGATGTGCTGCTGAGAAGAATGTGTATTCTGTTGATTTGGGGTGGAGAGTTCTATAGATGTTTATTAGGTGCACTTGGTGCACAGCTGAGTTCAAGTCCTGGATATCCTTGTTAACCTTCTGTCTCGTTGATCTGTCTAATATCAACAGTGGGATGTTAAAATCTCCCATTACTATTGAGTGGGAGTCTAAGTCTCTTTGTAGGTCTCTAAGGATTTGCCTTATGAATCTGTGTGCTCCTAAATTGGGTGCATACATACATTTAGGACAGTTAGCTCT
>NW_016894253.1:0-1013 GCF_001698545.2 Rhinopithecus bieti | reverse complement strand
CATTCACCAAATTGATTTCTCTTTTGAATATGTTCTATTTCATCAGTGGTCCTTTTAAAATGACTCTCAAAAGTATATGATGTTCCTAAGTGTGCTTTTATCAGTAAGAAGTAGAATAGAATTTACCATTCCCCTTGCTCTGGACATGATAGTTTTGATAATTCAGCCTAAAACATAGTAGTTTTGGCAGCCATATCACAGTCTTTGTCTGAGCAATCAACCAAAATACCTAAGTGTTTTCACATGATTTGCTGTTAAGCCATGTGTCTCCCATCATGCATTTTACATTTATCCCTACTACATTTCATACTGTTAAGATTTGACCCATTGTTCTAGCCCATTGAAATATTTTGGTTGCCGGTTGCAGTGGCTCATACCTGTAATCCCAGCACTTTGGGAGGCTGAGGCAGAAGGACTGCTTGAGCCTGGGAGGTCGAGGCTGCAGTGAACCATGATCGTGCCACTGCACTCCAGCCTGGGCAGCAGAGCAAGACCCTGTCTCCAAAAAAAAAAAAAAAAAGGAAGTATTTTGGGGTCCTGTCAGCCAGTATATTACCTGTCTCTCCCAACTTTGTGTTATCTGTAAATTTAGTAGATATGCCGTCAGTGTCCTCATCCAAGACATTAGTAAGAACATCAGGTAGGGTAGAAAATTTAGTGCTTAAAACCAGATTTTGTGTATATACAATATTCCCTTTTATTCTAGGCTGGTAACCCTATCGGAAAAGGAAATTAGGTTAATCTTGCATGATTGGCTTCCGTGAATGCTTGCTGACTCTTAATGAGTATCTTTTCCCCTTGCATAGGGCCCTTAAACAATTAAACAGTGCTTAAGAAATTTGTTTGGAATTGACATCAAATCAATCTGTCTGTAGTTGGTGGCATCTAGGCATCTACCTGCTTTACAGAGTTGACTATTAGTGTTTTCTTTATATCATCCCCTTCCATTCCCCTGATTCTTCAAAGATTTTAGATGGAAATTGAGCTCTGTAAATTCTCAGATACACTCGGAC
>NW_016894252.1:0-770 GCF_001698545.2 Rhinopithecus bieti | reverse complement strand
ATTTGGGATTCAGGCAGTTCTGAGTTTCAAAAAAAAATCTTCTACCACACTGTGTAATTTTAAATGAGTTACTTAACTTCTTTGAGCTTTAGTCTCTATTTATGATAAGAATACATTCTTCGTAGGATTGGCATGAGAGGTAAATGATAATGAATGTGAAATTCCTAACATCATACAATATAGAATGAAGTTTTCATGGATTTGAATGACAAAGTCCCTATAAACATCTAAGAGACAGGAATTCAACTACCTTATTAGATAACTGAAGGAAAGGTTGTTACTTTTAATACGACAGGTTTCCATACCACGGTAAAGCAGAATCAAAGTGAATGGGCAAAATGATGTTCTTGCAAGGATTCTGACATGAAAAGAAGATTATATATAGGCTATATCATGATTCCTAGAAAATACTAAGGCACGTTTATGATAATTCATTGGTTTCAATATTTTCTCTTCTATGACACTGATGAACTACTGAATCAGAGTTGCAAATACCTTTGTCTTGCAGTGCAGTTTTATCTCAGTAAAGATAATGTGGAAGTATCAGTACAACAGACAGCATTTAAAACTTGTTAAAATATACAAATAATATCATAGAAGGTGTAACAAGAAATGAGGAAAATATTATTAGCTACAAGTCTAGAACCCTAAAGAGGTCATTATAATTTGGGGCATTCCATTCCAGTTTTCATAAGCATATGTATTTACCTGACAGTAAACATTGTAGTAAGGAAATATTGCATATTTTTTATTCAACAGTTTTCTTCATC
>NW_016894251.1:0-937 GCF_001698545.2 Rhinopithecus bieti | reverse complement strand
AGTTTTTCCCAATTCTGTGAAGGAAGTCAATGGTAGCTTCATGGGGATAGCGTTGAATCTATAAATTACTTTGGGCAGTGTGGCCATTTTCACGATATTGATTCTTCCTATCCATGAGCATGGAATGTTTTTCCATTTATTTGTGTGCTCTCTTATTTCTTTGAGCAGTGTTTTGTAGTTCTCCTTGAAGAGGTCCTTCACATCCCTCAGAAGTTGTATTCCTAGGTATTTTATTGTCTTTGTAGCAATTGTGAATGGGAGTTCACTCATGATTTGGGTCTCTGCTTGTCTGTTGTTGGTGTATAGGGATGCTTGTGATTTTGCACATTGATTTTGTATCCTGAGACTTTGCTAAAGTTGCTTATCAGCTGGGAGATTTTGGGCTGAGACACTGGGGTTTTCTAAATATAGAATCATGTCATCTGCAAACAGGGACAATTTGACTTCCTCTTTTCCTATTTGGATACCCTTGATTTCTTTCTCTTGCCTGATTGCCCTGGCCAGAACTTCCAACACTATGTTGAATAGGAGTGGTGAGAGAGGGCATCCTTGTCTTGTACTGGTATTCAAAGAGAATGCTTCCAGTTTCTGCCCATTCAGTTTGATATTGGCTATGGGTTTGTCATAAATAGCTCTTATTATTTTGAGATATGTTCCATCAATACCTAGTTTATTAAGAGTTTTAGCATGAAGGGGTGTTGAATTATCTTGAAGGCCTTTTCTGCATCTATTGAGATAATCCTGTGGCTTTTGTCTTTGGTTTTGTTTATATGCTGGATTACGTTTTTTGATTTGTGTATGTTGAACTAGTCTTGCATCCCAGGGATGAAGCCAACTTGATTGTGGTGAACAAGCTTTTGATGTGCTGCTGGATTCGGTTTGCCAGTATTTTATTGAGGATTTTGCATCAATATTCATCAGGGATATTTGCCTGAAA
>NW_016894250.1:0-202 GCF_001698545.2 Rhinopithecus bieti | reverse complement strand
TAGTAGTACAATCTCAGCTCACTGCAACCTCTGCCTCCCAGGTTCAAGCAATTCTCGTGCCTCAGCCTCCCAAATAGCTGGGATTACAGGAACGTGCCACTACTCCTGGATAATTTTGTATTTTTTGTTAAGTAAAGACGAGCTTTCAACATATTGGCCAGGCTGGTCTTGAACTCCTGACCTCTTATGAGCTAATCATACG
>NW_016894249.1:0-202 GCF_001698545.2 Rhinopithecus bieti | reverse complement strand
CAGTAGTACAATCTCAGCTCACTGCAACCTCTGCCTCCCAGGTTCAAGCAATTCTCGTGCCTCAGCCTCCCAAATAGCTGGGATTACAGGAACGTGCCACCACTCCTGGCTAATTTTGTATTTTTTGTTAAGTAAAGACGAGCTTTCAACATATTGGCCAGGCTGGTCTTAAACTCCTGACTTCTTATGAGCTAATCATACC
>NW_016894248.1:0-933 GCF_001698545.2 Rhinopithecus bieti | reverse complement strand
TAACCAAAACAGCATGGTACTGGTACCAAAATATACATATATAGACCGATGGAACAGAACAGAGGCCTCAGAAATCATGCCACACATCTGCAACCATTTGATCTTTGACAAACCTGACAAAACAAGCAATGGGAAAAGGTACCCTATTTAATAAATGGTGTTGGGAAAACTGGCTAGCCATATGCAGAAAACTGAAACTGGACCCCTTCCTAACACCTTATACAAAATTAACTCAAGATGGATTAAATACTTAAATGTAAGACCTAAAACCATAAAACCCTGGAAGAAAACCTAGGCAATACCATTCAGGACATCGGCATGGGCAAAGACTTCATGACTAAAACACCAAAAGCAATGGCAACAAAAGCCAAAATTGACAAATGGTATCTAATTAAACTAAAGAGCTTCTGCACAGCAAAAGAAACTATCATGAGAGTGAACATTCAACCTACAGAATGGGAGAAATATTTTGCAATCTATCCATCTGCCAGAGGGCTAATATCCAGAATCTATGAAGAACTTAAACAAATTTACAAGAAAAAAAAAATCAATGCCATCAAAAGTAGGCGAAGGATATGAATAGACACTTCTTGAAAGAAGACATTTATGTGGTCAACAAACATATGAAAATGCTCATCATCACTGGTCATTAGAGAAATGCAAATCAAAACCACAATGAGATACTATCTTGTGCCAGTTAGAACAGCAATCATTAAAAGTCAGGATACAACAGATGCTGGAGAGGATGCCGAGAAATAGGAACGCTTTTACACTGTTGGTGGGAGTGTAAATTACTTCAACCATTGTGGAAGACAGTGTGACCATTCCTCAAGGATCTAGAACAAGAAATACCATTTGACCCAGTAATCCCATTACTGGGGATATACCCAAAGGATTATGAATCATTCTACTATAAAGACACAGGCACATGTA
>NW_016894247.1:0-201 GCF_001698545.2 Rhinopithecus bieti | reverse complement strand
ACAGTGTGCTGATTGGTCCATTTTACAAACCTCTAGCCAGCTACAGAGCGCTGATTGGTGTGTTTTACAGAGCACTGATTGCTGCATTTTACAAAACTCTAGCTAGTTACAGAGTGCCGATTGATGCATTTTACAAACCTCTTGTAAGAAAAGTTCTCCAAGTCCCCACTCGACCCAGGAAGTCCAGCCGACTTCACCTCT
>NW_016894246.1:0-490 GCF_001698545.2 Rhinopithecus bieti | reverse complement strand
TCCTCTTTGTACCTCTGGTAGAATTCGGCTGTGAATCCATCTGGTCCTGGATTTTTTTGGTTGGTATGCTATTAATCATTGCCTCAATTTCAGAGCCTGTTACTAGTCTATTCAGGGATTCAACTTCTTCCTGGTTTAGTCTTAGGAAGGCATATGTTTCCAGGAATTTATCCATTTCTTCTAGATTTTCTAGTTTATTTGCATAGAGGTGTTTATAGTATTCTCTGATGGCAGTTTGTATTTCTGTGGGATCGGCGGTGATATCTCCTCTATCATTTTTTATTGTGTCTATTTGAATCTTTTGTCTTTTTTTCTTTATTAGTCTTGCTAGAGGTCTATCAATTTTGTTGATCTTTTCAAAAAAAACAGCTCCTGGATTTAGTGATGTTTTGAAGGGTCTTTCGTGTCTGCATTTCCTGAATTTGAATGTTGGCCTGCCTTGCTAGGTTGGGGAAGTTCTCCTGGATAATATACTTAAGAGTGTTTTCCA
>NW_016894244.1:0-936 GCF_001698545.2 Rhinopithecus bieti | reverse complement strand
TGGGGCCTACTGCACATTTTATCTTCAAAGTTTTCCTTTTCTTTGCCAAAAAGCCAAGTCCACTGTATAATAAGGTAAGCACACTTTTAAACATACTAGTCATACCCTCTTGCTACTTTGTTCAGAACTTCTTTTGATACTTATAAATATGTCTGAAATAAAAAATCTCCTTGAAAGTCAGTGGGTGGTGCTTTATGCTGATTTCAAGGAAGAAACCATTTTCAGATTTATGAGCAACAAAGAGACACAACACATATTTCTCTCAGTACTTGACTGAGTGGATATAAACACAAACTGGGAGGTATGCCAGTGTGATCAATGGATATTTACTTCTCCTCCCAGTAAAACCATTTGTCGGCAAACTACTGGCTTATTTTGGAGGATAAGTTAAAAGAAATTCTTTACCAATTTTGAGACAGATGACAATACCCAGTTAGTGCCCTAGATTGTTCTTTTGATAATTTTAGACACTCAACTGGCAGGAAACCCTAGGGGATATGTTTGATAAAAGATATACCAAACAAATAGCTTAGTTCTGTAACAGATATGCACAACTTTCCTATAATTTTAAAGAACTGAGTTTTCTTAAAATGAATGAATATACCCTCTTTATAATCACTAAGAAGATGTACTTAAAAGGAATAATGTTGAAAACCACAAGTTTCTGGTGTTTTATCTCAGTGAAAATCAGAACCATCTTTATATATCAGGTCTAATATTTGGGAAACAATTCTCCACAACCAATGGTTAATTGTCAGGTAATATAATTGCAGCAACGGAAATGACAAAAGGTCTGAAAACACTGCCCGCTAGAAACTACCCATTGCATAATGATTTTGGAGCCAAAGAAAACTGAGGAAAAGAACGGCAGCAGACATCCAGTCTAATTACAGGTGTCTTTTAACTAGTGAGAGGAAACTGGGGAAGATACATTCT
>NW_016894243.1:0-806 GCF_001698545.2 Rhinopithecus bieti | reverse complement strand
CTAAGACTGTTTTTTACAATTTCTGTTATTTTGCATTTGCTGCATAGTGTTTTACTTCCAATTATGTGGTTGATTTTAGAATAAGTGTCATGTGTTGCTGAGAAGAATGTATATTCTGTTGATGTGAGGTGGAGACTTCTGCAGATGTTTATTAAGTCTGCCTGGTTCGGAGCTGAGTTCAAGTCCTGAACATCATTGTTAATTTTCTGTCTCATCTGTGACAGACCGTGGGAAAAGTGTATTGTCTAGGCCGGAAGGCACTGTTCCTCATGGCACAGTCCCCATGGCTTCCCTTAGCTAGGGCAGGGAGTTTCTTGACCCCTGGCACTTCCCAGGTAACGCAATTCCCCACCCTGCTTTGGCTTGCCCTCAGTGGGCTTTAACCACTGTCTAACCAGTCCCAATGAGATGAGCCAGATACCTCAGTTGGAAATGCAGAAATCACCCACCTTCTGCTTTGATCTCGCTGGGAGCTACAGAATGGCGCTGTCCTATTAGGCCATCTTGTCAGCCACCCTCCCTTTATATGATATTCTAATCCAAAAGAGACTATACTGTAAGAATAAAGACAATCATCAAATGTCATACACTATATATGAAGTCAAGTCTATAGAGATATAAAGGAATCAAACATTATGAAATACTGTCACTCTGAATCACTATGGAGAACTGAAACAGGCCTTTAGACCCTTTGTTTCTATGTGGATTAGGTGGTAAATAGAGTTAAGAACATAACTTTTCACAAATTGAAATAATTAACCATTAAATTGTGTTAAATTTTAATGTAGTCTCTTGAGTCTATTTTA
>NW_016894242.1:0-563 GCF_001698545.2 Rhinopithecus bieti | reverse complement strand
GTTTAAATCCTGGGTTTGTGGATGTCACTTGCCTCCTGTGTGCCTCACTGTAGGGTAATGTGGTTCAACTATTTAGTTGGAGAAACTTAATTGTCAGTGTCATTGGGGCTGATTAGGTATCCCAGCAGAGCATTCAGATATTTCTTATCTGTAGAGAGTAGTTATGGCTGCTGACAATTAGGGAATCTTGTAGAATTATGTCTGGGTATCTCAAAGGTACATACATTTTGGTCAAAACCGTTCAACAAGTCTCTAGGAAGTTTCAAACTTTCTCACATTTTCCTGTCGTCTTCTGAGCCCTCCAAACTATTCCAACCTCTGCCTGCTATGCGGTTCCAAAGTTGTTTCCACATTTTGGGTATCTTTACAGCAGTGCCTCACTCCTGGTCCAATTTACTATATTAGTTTGTTTTATGTTGCTGATAAATACATACCCAAGACTGGGTAATTTGTAAAGAAAAGAGGTTTAATGGACTCACTATGAAGTAAATTATACTTTTATTTCTCTCTAACTTTTTTCTATTATTTCTGTAATTCATAGTTGCCTTTTGTGGTCGTGGTGG
>NW_016894241.1:0-805 GCF_001698545.2 Rhinopithecus bieti | reverse complement strand
TGGTGAGACATTTGTGTGCAAGATGATGGGAAATAAATCTGACTAAAATTCAGGGACCTTCTACCTCAGTAAAATTTCTAGGGGTCCAGTGGTGTGGGGCCTGTTGAGATATTCCTTCCAAGGTGAAGGGGCCTTTGGCGCCTCCTACAACCAAGAAAGAGACACAACGCCTAGTGGGCCTATTTGGATTTTGGAGGCAACACATTCCTCATTTGAGTATGTTACTCCAGCCCATTTATCAAGTAACCTGAAAGGCGGCCGATTTTGAGCAGGGTTGAGAACAGGAAAAGGTTCTGCCACAGGTCCAGGCTGCTGTGCAAGCTGCTCTGCCCTTTGGGCCATATGACCCAGCAGATCCAGCGGTGCTTGGGGTGTCAGTGGCAGATAGGGATGCTGTTTGGAGCCTTTGGCAGGCCCCATAGATGAATCACAGTGGAGGCCTCTAGGATTTTGGAGCAAGGCCCTGCCATCTTCTGCAGGTAACTACTCTCCTCTTGAGAGACAGCTCTTGGCCTGTTACTGAGCTTTGGTGGAAACTGAACATTTGACTATGGGTCATCAAGTAACCATGTGACCTGAACTGCCTATCATGAACTGAGTGCTTTCTGACCCATCTAGCTACCAGGTGGGTTGTACATAGCAGCCTTCCATCATCAAATGGAAGTGGCCTGTATGTGATCAGGCTCAAGCAAGTTCTGAAGGCACAAATAAGTTACATGAGGAAGTGGCTCAAATGCCCATAGTCTCCACTCCTGCCACCCTGCCTTCTCTCCCCTAGCCTGCACTGATGGCCTCCTGGGGAGTT
>NW_016894240.1:0-489 GCF_001698545.2 Rhinopithecus bieti | reverse complement strand
ATTCTCATAACAAGCTAAGAAAACCCATCAGGAGAAAATGAGAAACTGTTTCCCTGGATAATTCCAAGGAACTAATAAGATCCACTTTTCCCATCTGCTAATACACACAACTGGGGCTTATGAACCCAAGAAGCTCTTGCTTAGCGGGAGATATGGTGGCTGTGGCCATCTGCTGTGCAGACGTAGAATATACTGACTTGAGGTTTCCTGGCACTGTGTCCTTAGCATAGCATGCTCCCACAACACTGCCTCTGCTGTCAAAATCTTGCTCATTAAAGGCCAGTCCCTCTATCAAGTCTTCCCTTACAAGTAGTTAATACTTCCATTGTTCTCTCAAAATCCTTACATCTTCATTACAGCATGAATTTAATTTCCCTTGGTATCAAAACTAATTGTTAAACTGGAATCTTCTTTTGAGTTCAGGGACAATCATATATTCATCTTTATATTGTCAAAGAATGTAGCATTTTGCTTTGTACACAGTAAGTG
>NW_016894239.1:0-486 GCF_001698545.2 Rhinopithecus bieti | reverse complement strand
AGAACAGCAAGAATGTAAGGAGCCCTCAGCCCACACCCAGCAGAGAATGATTCTGTTTTCCTGCTCTCTTTTCCACTTTTCCAAATCAACCAGAGGCGCTCCTGTGATGGGAAATCTCATCATCCCTCTAGGGACGGCAGGGCAGGCAGGGGTTGGAGTAAGCATAGGATTTCCATCCCCAGCTCCCAGACCATCTGTGGGGTGCACGGGAGGCATCACAGCAAAACAAACCCCGGGACTCAGCGCTGGCGAGGACCCAGTCATGAGAAGGGTGAGGTCGTTGTGGGAGGACAGGCCCTGAGCCCGGGCTCATCAGCCGCCTTCCCGGGCAGGTGCCTCGGGTCCCAGCCTCTGTGTGCGGTGCTCTGGGGCTGTGCTGAGCCCCTGAGAGCCCCACCTGAGACTGGAGTCGCCTCTGGCCTCCTCGGAAGCAGAATCCTCCCTGCCAGCTCAGAGGCACCTGCAGACCCAAGTGTGTGTGTTTTA
>NW_016894238.1:0-490 GCF_001698545.2 Rhinopithecus bieti | reverse complement strand
CTGCCCAGTAACTAGGGCAGTAACTAGGGCTATTTCTTCCTTAGCATTGCTGACACTGGCTTGCATGTTTTAGCGCACACAGCGGGGTAGGGGAGCAGCGCTTGCTCCTGAAGTCAGGGAAGAGTTCTCGACTCAGCACTGTTGCAGCTGTTACCTGGGAAGCTGCCTTCGTAGTTTTAAGTGGGTCTTTGCACCCAAATTAGAAACACCTCACGCCTGTAATCCAAGCACTTTGGGAGGCCAGGGCGGGTGGATCACCTGAGGTCAGGAGTTCAAGACCAGCCTGACCAACATGGTGAAACCCTGTCTCTACTAAAAGTACAAAATTAACTGGGCGTGGTGGTGGGTGCCCATAATCCTAGCTACTGGGGAGGCTGAGGCAGGAGAATCGCTTGAACCCAGGAGGCAGGGGTTGCAGTGAGCTGAGATCGTGCCTCGCACTTCAGCCTAGGCAACAAGAGCAAAACTCCATCATAAAATAAAATAAAGT
>NW_016894237.1:0-2219 GCF_001698545.2 Rhinopithecus bieti | reverse complement strand
CCGTCTCAAAACAAACAAACAAACAAACAAACAAAAGGCAGTATCATCTGTTCTAGTTATGTAGTAGGCTGTATGTACCTCCTGGTAGGTTTGTGCAAGTGCACTGTATGATGTTTGCAAAGTGATGAAATTGCCTAATGACACATTTCTCATATGCATCCTTGCTGTTAAGTGACATGTGACTGTATTTTAAGTTAAGGGATGCATGGATATATTTGTGAACTCAGAAGGCTATGAGCAGAGCAAGTGAGGGTTCCTTGAGGGAAGAACAGTCAAGGATGGACTGTTTTACAGAGTCTGTCATGCCGTTTACAAACAAATAATGATTTATTTTTTCCAATCCATATCTTTTGTATTTCTTTTCTTGCATTATGGTACCTGTTTGGGCTTCCAGTATAGTTTTGAATGTAAGTGATGTGAGTTGACCTCCCCACCTCCCTCCCAGTTTTAGAGGTAAATCATTCAATCTTTCACCATAACTATGATGTTAGCACAAGATTTTTTTTACAACTTTACCTCATCAGGTTGAGAAAAGTTTCTCCTGTTTCGTTTTATCAAGAATAAGTGCTAAATTTTGTTGAATGACTTTATTGAGATGATAGTATGTTTTTTCTTTTTTTAATCTATCCTCTGAATATGGTTATTTGATTAATTGTTTTAGGTATTAAACTAAACTTGCATTCCTGAAGTAAATTCCACTTCATTATGATGTATCATTGTTTTATGTATTGCCAGATTCAATTTGTTAATGTTGTGTTAAGGGATTTTGCATTTTGTTGATGAGAAATAGGGTTGGTGTATATTTTTTTCCTGTTAAGTTTTGTCTAGTTGTTGCATCAATGCAATGCTGGTTTCATAAAATGAGTGGGAAGATTATTTTCTTATATTTGCTGGGAAATGTTGTATAGAATTGATATTATTTCCTTCTTAAATATTAGATAAATTTCTAAAGGAAAGCTACCTGAACTTTGAGTTTTCCTGTGGAAAGGTTTTATCTACACATTCCATTTTCTGAATAGATACTGGGGTATTAGTTTTTTTAGTTGGTCTTGAGGGAGCTTTGATATTTTGTATCTTTCAAATAATCTGACAATTTCATCTATATTACCGAGTTTATTAATATAAAATATATATCATTCCGTTATTTTATTCCCTTATTTTCAGTAAAATATGAACTGATATTCCTTATTTCTAATACTGATCAATTCTGTCTTTTGCCTTATTATCATCAGTTAGACTAAAGTTTTAGTAATTTTAATATTTTCAAAGAACTAGCTTTGTGTTAATTTATAGTCTATATTTTATAGTTGTTGTTTGTATTGTTTTAATTTCACGACTTCTTTGCTTAACTTTACTATATCTCTCCTTTTATTTGGATTTAACGTGTTTCTAGTATTTTTTGGAAGTGAAATGGATTACTTTTAACTTTTCTAGAAAGTTTCCTAGTCCTTAATAAAATACTTTGTGTGATATATTTGCCTTGTTTTTTGTGAAAAGTATGAGAAAAGAAATAATTAGAATTACATGAAGTGTTATATGGAAAAAAATAGTATTTCTGACCAAGGAACTTTGAAGATACCACTTTTACATGATGAAAAAAGTGATGCAGCTTCCAAATTTGCCAAATGCCTACGTAATTTTAAGGTGAGAAATATACTATAGTGTACTAGGAAGAACACAGAAATTGGAGTCAGAAAGAACTAAGATTAAGTAAGGATGAACTCTAGTGCTGTTTAGCTGTCGGGCCTTGAACAAGTAACCTTATCTATTTGCACCTCAGTTTCTTCATCTGAAAACAGAAAAAATATTCTGACCTAGTAGGGTGTTTGCAACTATTACGTGAAATAAATTGGGTAAATAAATTGGCATACAATCTCATCTAAGTACATAATAAATCCAAAATTAATTAGTCCTCCTTTTGTACCTTAAGATACTGAGTTTTCATGCAAAAGTATCTTTATCTCCCTTAAGATATTCATGTTTCCTTCTTCCATAAGAATCAATACTCCTTAAAGTTTCTCAAAATTAACTGGTTTTATTGTTCCAACGATTTAGGAAGATCTTTAGGGAATATGGCTATAAATGTATTTCATTATTTAAACTTCAAAATTCATTAGCAACCTTGATGATTCTGAAAAGATGGCTATTGTAAAACAGCACAAATACTCAACCTAACTTTATAATTATGATTATATCTTCCTGAAATTATGGAAGTCATT
>NW_016894236.1:0-280 GCF_001698545.2 Rhinopithecus bieti | reverse complement strand
GGAAGGAAGGAAGGAAATGAGGGAGGGAAGGAGGGAATGAGGGAAAGAGGGAGGAAGGAAGGAGGGAAGGGAGGAAGGAGGGAGGGAAGGAAGGAAGGAAAGAAGGAAGGGAGAGAGGAAGGAAAGGAGGAAGACAGGAAGGAAGGAAAGAAGGAAGGGAGGGAGGAAGGAAAGGAGGAAGGGAGAGAGGAAGGAAAGGAGGAAGACAGGAAGGAAGGAAATGAGGGAGGGAAAGAGGGAGGAAGGAAGGTAGGAGGGAAGAAAGGAAGGAAGGAGGGAA
>NW_016894235.1:0-364 GCF_001698545.2 Rhinopithecus bieti | reverse complement strand
CAGCTGCTCCCTCCTTGGTCAGAAGGAAAGTGTGCATCCATCCCTGTGACTGACACAGCAGGGTCACGTTCTCTCCTAAGGCCACCGTGGGGCCCGGCTGCACTGAGAGGAAGGGTCTCGCACGGATCTGTCCTGGAGAGAAGAAGGATGGATGAGGGGCTGCCCCACCTTGTTCTGAGCTGATACCTCCCAGGCCTCTCTCTGGAACCCTTAGTCTCTCTGTCGCTGTTTTCTCTGAGTCTCCCCTCCCTGCCCATCCCCTGTCTCTCCCTTCCTTGGGGCCCCCCTCCCTCATCCCGGCCATCAACACCTGGGCTCCCCTGGTAGGGCCTGTGCAGAGCCTGGGTCCCTGACTGAACCCGCT
>NW_016894234.1:0-1552 GCF_001698545.2 Rhinopithecus bieti | reverse complement strand
GACGCTCTGAGGTGTCAGACCTGTTCCACATGTGAGGGGAGGGCAGCACAGGTGGGACGCATGCAGGCTGAGCTGCACTGGGCGGTGAGGCTGGGGGGCATCCTCACCCTGCTCCAGGCAGGCCCTTCACAACCACAGAGCCAGGAGGGACTGGGATATACCACCAGGTGACGGGCACCTTGTCCCCTCCTAGAGAAATCCAGTCCAAGGACCTCCCCACTGTTGCCTGGACCTACTGGGAGCTCAGGCCCCAGGGCCTTTGCATAGCTGTACCCTTGCCAGGTGCACCCTCCTCCCCCCGTCAAGCCCAGTCCTACCCTCCCCTTAGGTTTACCTGGCCCTGGCATCTACCCCATCTGTCCTGCCCTCCTGCTAATCTCCCACCCCTGACCCCAGAGGCCAGAGTGGTATCTGTTCACTGAAGAATGCCAGGGACCTTCTTCCTGTGGAGGGATGGATGGGGTTCAGCTTGCTGGAAGGGCCGGCCAGACTCCAGCCTCCTCACAGGGAGCGCCTTCCTCTCCACTCTCTCCCCACGAATGGCTCTTGGGGCTCAAGGGAGCCTGGGCCTCTGCCCACCTGCAAGCTGCCTCCAACTCTCAGCGTCTGGACGCCCCAAATGCAGTCCTGAGGCCCCGCCCCATTCTACTGTCCTGCTTCTGAGGCGTCTGGGGATCTCAGGCCTCCCGTGGAAGCGGAGCAGCGGGCGAGGTCTGCGTGAGCTCCACAGATGCCTGCTCGCCTGCCGGACTTAAATTTGTCTGTGCCCCTCCCTGACCACCCAGGGTACCCAGATCCCAGGTGGCTCAGCCAGGTCCAGAGCCCTAAGAGCTGGGCTGTTCTCTCCAACTGGGATCTGGGGTAGGGGCTGCTCCCTCAAGTCCCTGGAGGACTGTCTGGGCCATCCAGGCCCTGTCTTCTTGTCTTAACCACTCACGACGGAGAACACATGTTCTGTCTGAGAAACGAGCCCCACACTCCTCCCATCCGGCCTCCACTTAAATGCGCAGGCATCACCACCCCTGAGCCAGCCTCTGAGGGGTCACAAGGCCATGGGGAAGCAGTGTGGGGAAGACCTCTGGCCTGGCCTCAGCCTGCTCTGGGGGGAGCTGAGACCTGGGGACAGCCTGGAAGCCGCACCCTTTGCACTTGGGCAGGCCCACCCCGCTCCCCACGCCCCACACACCTGCCAACAGCCTCCTCTGTCCTGGCCACTGTGGGCAGCGGGGGGGCCTCCCGGCCGGGACCCCTGCTCACGGCGTCCACGGCACTCGCTGCCTTCTGGTAGTCGTCCTCGCTGTCGGAGCCCACGGAGGAGCTGCTGTTAGAGGCCAGCAGGGGGGCCTTCCTGGTGACACACACGTTCCAGGCACATGGAGAAGCTGGGCTGACTGCAAAGGAGGAGGCCTGTGCTGTCCAGTGAGGCAGGAGGGGCCATGAGGCACGGCCACCCTGGCCATAGGGCCCCCATACATGTGGCCTCTCACATGCAGCCTGTTGCCTGCACACGTGTGCCCGTGTGGGAGCCACATGATGAGGCAGACAGGCTCAC
>NW_016894233.1:0-429 GCF_001698545.2 Rhinopithecus bieti | reverse complement strand
TGTTTTTTTTTTTCTGGCAACCCTATTCCTGGCACATCGCTAACCTCAATAAATATTGATGAGTGAGAGGATGAATGAATGACTAGCACAGTACCAACAAATGGAGAGATAAACTGGTAAAACTTCAATTGACCATGTAAAAGGCACTCATCTAAATTATGCCTAACAATCACAGAACAACAACACTGTGTCTGGTTAACGTACTACTTTTAACGTCTGACAGTCTGGCTTTGATTGGAGATGCATTTTCTATCCATGCTTTGTCAGCCACTTTTACTCAGTGTCCACGTGGGAAGAATACTAATCTCCTGGTAATGAAGGTGTTTTGTTCCAACAATTTCACATCTTAATTCCACACATTTCTGATTTCATATGTTTAATTGTTTATTAATAGTGTGTACCAGTTGTACAAGAAAATTGATTTTGGGT
>NW_016894232.1:0-487 GCF_001698545.2 Rhinopithecus bieti | reverse complement strand
TATATATATATATATATAATATTGTATTGTATCATATTAAGTATTAATCACATAATCACAAGGTCCCACAATAGACCACCTACAAGCTGAGGAGCAAGGAGAGCCACGCCGAGTCCCAAAACTGAAGAACTTAGAGTATGATGTTTGAGTGCAGGAAGCATCCAATGTGGGAGAAAATGTAGGGCTGAGGGCCTAGGTCTAGTCTTTTCAGTTTTCACGTTTTCTGCCTGCTTCATATTTGCTGGCAGCTGATTAGGTGGTGCCCACCCAGATTAAGGGTGGATCTGCCTTCCCACCCCACTGACTCAAATGTTAATCTCCTTTGGCAACACCCTCACAGACATACCCAGAATCAATACTTTTCATCTTTCAATCCAATCTAGTTACTCATTATTAATCATCACAAACCTTCATTGCAGATAGTAAAACAAGTATGATAATTTGCATTGTGCAAACAAGGAAATTAAGGTTTTGGATTTAAAAAATG
>NW_016894231.1:0-485 GCF_001698545.2 Rhinopithecus bieti | reverse complement strand
CTGTGGGGGGGAGGGAATGTGTGTGATTGTGTCCATGTGTGTCTTTCTGTGTGTGTGTGTGTGTAATGGTTTGTCTCTGTGGCAGGGAGGGGTGTGTGTGATTGTGTGTGTGTGTGTGTCTTTGTGTATGTATGTAATGGTGTATCTCTGTGGCAGGGAGGGAGTGTGTGTGTTTTGTGTCTGTGTATGTAATGGTGTGTCCCTGTGGCGGGGAGGGAATGTGTGTGATCGTGTGTCTGTGTGTCTTTCTGTGTGTGTCTGTGTATGTAATGGTGTGTCTCTGTGGCGGGGAGGGGGGTGTGTGTGATTTTGTGTCTGTGTGTGTCTTTCTGTGTGTCTCTGTGGCGGGGAGGGGTGTGCGTGATTTTGTGTCTCTGTGTGTCTGCGTATGTAATGGTGTGTCCCTGTGGCATGGAGGGGTGTGCGTGATTTTGTGTCTGTGTATGTAATGGTGTGTCCCTGTGGCGGGGAGGGGCTGTGCGTGA
>NW_016894230.1:0-1202 GCF_001698545.2 Rhinopithecus bieti | reverse complement strand
GGGTTTATGCCATTCTCCTGCCTCAGCCTCCCGAGCAGCTGGGACCACAGACGCCTGCCACCTCGCCTGGCTAGTTTTTTTGTATTTTGTTTTTTTTAGTAGAGATGGTGAATTGTTAGCCAGGATGGTCTCGATCTCCTGACCTCGTGATCCGCCCATCTCGGCCTCCCAAAGTGCTGGGATTACAGGCTTGAGCCACCACGCCCAGCCCCTGCTCACTATCTTATCTGGCTGTCTCATCCTCTGAAACCCGGGTCAGAGGTTTCCTACTCCTCACTATCCTCCCTTACCATCAGACTATGTGCCTCACCTGCCTGCTCTCACAATGCATGTCTGTTCTTAACCCTTGTATTGTATTGTGATTGTTATCCTATATCTCCTTGAGGGCAGTGACTTGGTATTTTTTTTCTCTCTGGCTTCAGCTCTTATCACAGTGCTTAGTGGGTAGGCATAAATGTCTATGACATGAAAAAATGTTCTCAGCTGCCAGAGTAGTCTGGAGCAATGAAATAATTCAAGGACCATTTTCGGTGTTTGAATACATGCACAATTTGATGGGCTCCCACCAAGTTTCTTGAAACCAGGAATTAGAAGAGCAAATGAAATATCATTTTAGGAAAGCTAAAATCCAGCCTAATTATAGATTAGAAACAATTCAAGTTTAGGCCAGGCGTGGTGGGTCACGCCTGTAATTCCAGCACTTTGGGAGGCTGAGAAGGGCAGATCACTTGAGTTCAGGAGTTTAAGACCAGTCTGGCCAACATGATGAAACCCGGTCTGTACTAAAATACAAAATTAACTAGGCATGTTGGCACATGCCTGTAATCTCAGCTACTAGAGATTACTTTGGGAGAATCACTTGAACCCAGGAGGCGGAGGCTGCAGTGAGCTGAGATCAAGCCACTGCACTTCAGCCTAGGTGACAGAGCGAGACTCTGTCTCAAAAAATTAAAAAATAAAACACAACTACCAAATACTACATGGGTGGGAGGAAGACTAAACTATAATTATTACCTTGAAAAGTCCTGACAACAGGCTCCTTAGTTTTCAAAGCGACACCCTGATTCCCTGACCTAGTATCCTTTAATAATTAAGCGCTGACTCTGGATCTCTGTGCTCACTTTCCTTAGACCACCCCAGCTATCAATGGGTCTCACCATCTAAAGTTAAATTTATTTATTTTTTTATTTTTTTATTTTTTT
>NW_016894229.1:0-1168 GCF_001698545.2 Rhinopithecus bieti | reverse complement strand
AGAAAGCTTCTTTCCAGTTTTATCTGAACATATTTCCTTTTCACCATAGTCCTGAATGTCCCTTCGTGGATCCGTCCATGACAGAGTTTCCAAGCTGCTAATGTAAAGAAAGCTCTATCTATGTGAGATGAATACAGATATCAAAGACCAGTTTCATAGAAATCTTCTTTCCAGTTTTGTCAGAGGCTCTTTCCCTTTTCACCATAGGCATCAGCATGCTCCCAAATATCACTTGGTACCTTTTCTCCAAAAGGGTTTCCCCGATGCTGTATCAGAAGAGAGGTAAAACACTGTGAGTGGAATGCACATGTCACAAAGCAGTTCCTTGGAAAGCTTCTCTCCAGTTTCGGTCTGAACATATTTCCTTTTCACTGTAAGGCTTGAAGCGCTCCCAAATATCCCTTCACATGCTAAACATAAACAGGGTTAGAAAACTGCTCAATGAAAAGAGAGGCTTAAATGAGGGAGAGGAATTAAGGCGACACAGAGCAGTTTCACAGAAAGCTTCCTTCTGGATTTTACCTGAGGATATTTCTTTCTGCAAATTCTTAGGAGCATTCCCAAATGTCCTTCCTCAGATTCTACAAAACAGTGACTTCAAACTGCTCAATCCAAAGAATGGTTTAACTCTATGAGAGGAATACACACATCACAAAGCAGTTGCTCAGAAAACTTCTCTCCAGTTTGCATCGGAAGACATTTCCTTGCTCACCACAAGAGTGCAGGCGTCAAATAATATCCCTTCACAGATTCCTCAAAGACAGAGTTTCCAAACTGGACAACGTAGAGTAAGCTTTAACTCTGTGAAATGAATGCACATCTCAGAGAGCAGTGTCTTGGAATGCTTCTCTCTGGGTTTTATTTGAATATATTTCACTTTCTGCCATAGTCTTTAATGCGCTCTGAAATATCACTTTTCGATTTTAAAGCAACAGTGTTCAAACACTGCCTTATGAGAAAAGAGGTATATCTCCCTGAGTGGATTGCACACATCACACAGCTGTTTCTCACAAAGATTCTCTCCAGTTTTATCTGAAGATATTTCCTTTTCACCATAGGCCTGAATGTGCTCCCAAATGTCACTTCGCGAATCTGTCCGTGACGGAGTTTCAAAACTGCATAAGAGAAGGAAAGTTTTATCTATGTGAGATGAGTAAACATCTCTATC
>NW_016894228.1:0-3684 GCF_001698545.2 Rhinopithecus bieti | reverse complement strand
CCGAGATGGGCAGATCACGAGGTCAGGAGATCGAGACCATCCTGGCTAACACGGTGAAACCCCGTCTCTACTAAAAAATACAAAAAACTAGCCGGGCGAGGTGGCGGGCGCCTGTAGTGCCAGCTACTCGAAGGCTGAGGCAGGAGAATGGCGTAAACCCGGGAGGCGGAGCTTGCAGTGAGCTGAGAACCGGCCACTGCACTCCAGCCCGGGCGACAGAGCGAGACTCCGTCTCAAAAAAAAGAAAGAAAGAAAGAAAGAAAGAAAAGAAATAGGAAGCAAAAAAATTGACAAATAGGAAGTAAAAAATTGACTCTGAGGTTTCTGACCTGATGACGGGAAGAATGGAGTTATATTTACTGAGATGGCAAAAGACTGCAGAACAGACAGACATGGGGAACACAAATATTTTGCTTTAGACAAGTTAAGTTTGAGATATTCATGACATTTACATGGAGATGTTTTACAAAGTTAAAGAAAATATGAATGCAAAGCTCTGTCTTAAGGACAGCGGAATCCTGAACGTGTTTATTAGAGAAAGATGGAGACAGCAAGGAGAAAAAAGCTGTGCATTCGTGGGGGGACAATATGTACTGGAGTAGAAAAGAACTGAGGCAAGTAAGATACACAAGATAAAATAAAGAGGACAAAAGGAATAGGAGTTAAAATAGAACCTTGGGGAACATTTCAGCTTAAAAGTATGAAAAGGAATTAGTGAAGGTGGCAAAGAAGAAGACAAAAGTAGGTGAAGAATAAGGATAGATCAGTATCATAAAGTTGAGGGAGGAATTCTGAGCTGAGGAGGAGTCCAAGAGTCTTCTAAAAAAAATGAATAAATGTGCCTGTTGGAATCTTAATATGCGTGTTTAATACTATGAGTTGAAGTGCAAGGATGAAGGAGACATGGATGAAGACAGAAATCTGGCACAGAGAAAAGAGAAAAGAAAATTAGAAATATATACGCACATATCTGAATTCATTTTACCTTGTGGAACTGACTAATACATAAAAAATTTAAGCACCAGAACTAGAAGTCAAATGGTCTGCCTTGCCAGCCAGCTGAGAACAAAATACATCTAGTCACAGGATGATCTGAGCAGGTATTTCATGGCCTCACCATTGTCCATGCTGGCATTCATCTATTTGGTATTTAGCCACTGTACAAATCTAACACTATTTTCTATGAAGAATGTTCAAGATGCAATTTGAAACTGTGTACTGATGACAGTGTCTTAGTTATTAGGCCAAAGATTTCTCAATTATCTATAACTCTAAAAGGCCTCTCTTGATTCACATCACATTCAGTATTTGTTTCTAGACTCTAAACTCCATGAATAGGTTATTTCTGCTACAAACAGCAATGAAAAGCTACCTAATGAAAGATACCTCAAACTCAAATAACAACAGATAATAACAAAATTAACTGATATTGGTATAAAATAAATAATGCTTACCTAGCATACGAATGTATAATGCGGTCTGATCAGAACTGTCATAGGAAATAGCTCCACGCCTCTAGAAAAAAAAATATGCATTATAATACATGACAATTAAATATAAAATTTGATATGAAAATGATATAAAATTCAACTCAACAAACATGTATTCATCATTTATTATTTGTGAAGCACTGTGCAAGAGAAGCTGGGTATACAAAATGAAATTAGATATGGTACCTGTTCTTGAAATCTCTGGGGAATGGGGACAACAAATAATTCTAATACAGTATGGTTAAGAACTACCATAAAATGGATACAAAGAGAGACACATGCAGCCTCTCTTTGGAAATTTAATCTATTTGAGTAAGTCGGTAAAGGTTTTGGGGTGACATCTGTGTTGACTCAAAAGGGATCAATAGGAGTTGCCAAATATTAATAGAAAAGAAAGGAAAGGACAATCCACTGGCTTTCCTGCTGCATCTCTTTGGATCCCAGTCCATGCTTCACATAAAAGCAAAAGTAAGCACTTCAGCTCCTGCTCAAACTCCTCCAAAGGCTCCCCATCACACTTGGGGCTCCCCAAGCTTTACTTTCGAGAGTCCTCTGTGACCTGCCTACCTCTGTGCCCTCTTCTACTGTGGCCTCCCCACTGCTAGGAGAGAGTCACGCTGGCCTCCTTGCTTTTCCTCATCTACACCAAATATACAACCTTTCCAATTGCTGTTCCCTCGTCCTGGATCACTGCTTCACTGTTCCCTTCTTACCTTGCAGCTTCTAGACAAAGCATCATCTCTTCAGAGAGAGATTACCTGACTATGAAATCTATGGCCACCTAGAAGCCACCCTCTTCCAAAGCTCCCTACGTCAGTCCTCTGTGTAGCATGCGGCTGAAGTTGTCTTGTCTGCATGTTACCAAAAGCTCCACGAGAGCAGAAACTTTGTCTATCTTAGTCATCACTGCATCCCTGGTCTCTAAAACAGGATCTATTATTTAGTAAGTTCTAAATAAAATTTGGTAAATAAATGACTAAATGGACTTACTACAAATAAATAATAACTAATAAATATATTGATGAATAAATCAGTGACTAACAGAATGGATATAAGTGAGGATAGATTTAAAATGAGGAAGATAAAGTTGACCAAACCAGAGTTTAGACATAGAATCTAAGTTCTGTGGAGGCAGGGTCTTCAGTCACTGCTATTTTCCCAGATCTAGGATAAATCCCAACATTCAGAACAGTCCCTAGCATGTCAAAAGTGATCAGTAAAATCAGTTGAATTAACAAGCAAAAAAAAAAAAAATGTTTAAGTAGTAATAGGCCAGGCATGGTGGCACACACCTGTAATCCCAGCTACTTGGGAGGCTGAGGCAGGAGGATCCCTTGAACCTAGGAGTTGGAAGCTGCAGTGAGCTATGATGGCACCACTGCACTTCAGCTTGAGAGACACAGTGAGACCCTGTCTCAAAAAAAAAGGGGAGGGTGGGAAATGGACTAGCACTATGGGATATGAACAAAATAGTGTGACATTGCAAAGAAACAGAGAAAATAATCAATAGAGACTCTAGAAGCAAATCCAAGAGTATACAGTGATTCTGTATATGATAAATACAGGACTTAGAATCTGTGGAGGAAATACTGATTTTAATAAATAATGTTAGATTAAGTGGTGCTATCTAGAAAACATAAAGCTACATTATTACCTTCCTGCTCCAAAACATACTACACATAGAACAATGATTGAAATGTTAAAACTAAAGCATGAAAGTATTAAAACAAAACAGGACTATATTTTAAAAGTCTTAAATAGGAAGGCCTTTCTAACTATCCTATAAAATCCCTAAGTCATGAAACACTGACAAATTTGGCCACTTAAAAGTTAAATTAGGATGGTAAAAGATACCATGAACAAAGTAAAGGATAAACTTCAAACCCAGAAAAGTGAGTTCAACTGATATGACAAAGGGCTTATTTTCCTCTACTATCTCCCCACCAAAAAAAAATTTTAAGTGTCTTACAAATCTAGTTAGAAAAGACTAAAGAGCTGTAGAAAATAGGTAGGACATAAACATACTATTCGCAAGGGAAAATAAATAAATACAATAAAATGCTTGACTTCATTAACAAAAGAAATACATATTAAAGCAATGAGACTGTATTTTACATATCAGAATAATGATCGTGTTCCCTCACAAAACTCCGGCATGGGATTTACAACTCCTCAACACATACCTACAAATCTC
>NW_016894227.1:0-489 GCF_001698545.2 Rhinopithecus bieti | reverse complement strand
TGGTGATCGATCCACCCTCCTCAGCCTCCCAAAGTGCTGGGATTACAGGCGTGAGCCACCATGCCTGACCTTAGAGTGACAATTTTCATGTCATAGCTTTGAGCCCCTCCAAAAGAACATTTTAATCAAACAACTTAAGGGAAAATGACATACAGAACACTGCTTTCTAACCTTTTGTAGGCCACAGCATATACAGATGATTGGTAAGACAGCTGGTATCAAAGTGCAACTGGCCCCTGCCCCAGACATTGGCTGGCTACCCCAAGAGCTAAGGGGATCAGTTTCTTGAGATTCCAGACTCATTGGCAAACCCTGTGATGTCATGTGGACATCACTGACATGTGTGATGTCCATCACTGTGATGTCATGGGGACAAAGTATCAACAGTCTGAAATCATCATTAATTCAGGACCAGTAAAGTTTCAAACATCTCATTTAAAATTAGCTGCTGCCGGCTGGGCGCGGTGGCTCAAGCCTGTAATCCCAGCA
>NW_016894226.1:0-486 GCF_001698545.2 Rhinopithecus bieti | reverse complement strand
TAAAAAAAAAAGAAAAAAAAAAAAAAAAAAAAAAGGAAAGAAAAGGAAAAGAAAAAAAGAGACACCTATATATGCGGGACCCCAGCTCAAGATTGAGCTGTGACAGTCTATCCCTTGGATTCAGTCGTGAGTTCTATTGTGGATAAGGTTGGAGAAATTTGCTTTGTTTTTTTTTTTTTGAGGAAAGGAGAATAAGTTAACAGAATCAAGGAGCAAGGGCAATTTGACCATGGGGCGGCCGCAATGTAGACTGTTCTTCCCAGCAGAGCAGGATAAGGGGCTGGCCGGGGAGCTGCCGGTGTTGCAGTCCTGTAAGGGACGCTAAAATATCAATGAGCACTTAGGCATCGCTGAAATCATAGTGATACGGAGAAAGTAGTATTTGCCGGAACTCCTGTAGAGCACAGAATGTGGTTAGTCACTTATCATAGTTTGAAACCCTTAGAGGGCACTCTTGAGCAACAATAAATGATTCCTAAACGCTTT
>NW_016894225.1:0-1200 GCF_001698545.2 Rhinopithecus bieti | reverse complement strand
AAAAAATACAAAAAAAAAAAAAAAAAAAAAAAGAAAAGCCGGGCATGGTGGCATGCACCTATAATCCCAGCTACTTGGGAGGCTGAGGCAGAAGAATTGCTTGAACCCAGGAGGCAGAGGTTGCAGTGAGCTGAGATCGTGCCACTACACTCCAGCCTGAGTGAGAAAGCGAGACTCTGTCTCAAAAAAAAAACAAAAGGCCAGGCATGGTGGCTCACGCCTGTAATCCTAGCACGTTGGGAGGCTGAGGTGGGTGGTTCATGAGGTCAGGAGATTGAGCCATCCTAGCTAACATGGTGAAACCCTGTCTCTAATAAAATACAAAAAATTAGCTGAGTGTGGTGGCGGGTGCCTGTAGTTCCAGCTACTTGGGAGACTAAGGCAGGAGAATCGCTTTAACCTGGGAGGTCGAGGTTGTAGTGAGCCAAGATCGTGCCACTGCACTCCATCCTGGGCCACAGAGCAAGACTCCATCTCGGAAAAAAAAAAAAAAAGTGATCATGTATGTGATTTTTTTGTGTGTTGCGTTAGTTACAAAGTGGAAGTGACAATCACATCATTCTTCTCATTTGCTGTCAGTATGTGGTGCGTTTCCTTCCTTCTCCCGTGGTACCACTGAGCCGCCACGGGGTCCTAAGCCGAAGTCACTCTGTTGCCCCAAGCATCCCTTCCCCATGGACCCCATGCACATGGCCCTCCGCCCTCAAGAGCAGCTCCTTGAGGTGGCTGGGCCATCTTCTGCTCCCGTACCCAGGGTACATCCGGGAAGGCTTCCTGGCTGTGCAGCATGCTGTGGACCGGGCCATCATGCAGTACCATGCCGATGCTGCCACACACCAGCTGTTCCAGAGACTGACGGTGACCATCAAGAGGTTCCCGTACCCGCCGTTCATTGCAGACCCCTTCCTCGTGGCCATCCAGTACCAGCTGCCCCTGCTGCTGCTGCTCAGCTTCACCTACACCGCACTCACCATTGCCCGTGCTGTCGTGCAGGAGAAAGAAAGGAGGCTGAAGGTGACTGCCCGCATTGACTTCCCAACACTCTAGAAACTGCGCTGTCCTGGGGAGACCATGTCCAAGGGCTTGGTGTTTTGGTATTATTTTTTCTTTTTTTGTTTTGTTTTGTTTTTTTTGAGACAGAGTCTCGCTCTGTCTCCCAGGCTGGAGTGCAGTGGCGCGATCTTGGCTCACTGCAAGCTC
>NW_016894224.1:0-1198 GCF_001698545.2 Rhinopithecus bieti | reverse complement strand
AAAAAAAGAAAAAAAGAAAAAAGAAAATCTAGTATTTGTGTTAACTGCTGAATCCCTCATGACATCTTAAGGCGATGACTGAAGACTACTGGAATACAAAACCCCAGCTCCTCTGTATCAAGTTGCAACAAGCTGAAGCATAGTTTAGGTCCAGGTTTTCCTGCAGAACCAGGCTGAGGCTGGGACTTCGCCTGCAATTGCTCCTTGCATGACTTCTTCCCCATTCCTATTCTGTTTCTCTTGCTCACCTCCTTGCCATCCCTGAGAACATTTCCTTAATAAACTACTTTCATGCAAATTCTCCTCCCCACATGGGCTTTACAAAACCCAACCTGAAACATAAGCACTCCTCTAATTATAGTAGTAAGGGCATCAGATTTGTTTGACAATACTAGTAATGCTGCCTTGGGGTATGGCAGCATAACAGTGTGTGGTGATGGAAATTTCCTAACAGCAACCAGCTTTCTTTCTCTGCTCTCACACTTACAGGGCATTCTTGTCAGACTTGTCCACTGCCCACTCAGCTGCACTAATCTTTCCTCCCTACCTCCTCCTTGAATCCGATTCTCCACAGTAATGTACTCTTCTTTATCTAGGTTAATATCATGTGTTGCCCGAATATAGTGGTGAAATATCTACTGGGGACAGAGAAGACCTGAATTTCTAAGTTGTATCTATTCTGCTTCCTAATTAGACTCAGAATTTTGCTATGGGTCACTGTTAGTATTTTAAATGCAACAGTGTTGAGCAGGACTGTACTTTACATTGCAGGATAGTTATCCCACCTCACTCTTCGCTATATATACATAGCAATTCCCTACAACTATTTTGACTACCAAAAGATGCCTATGTATATTTCCAAATGCTGCCAGACAAAATATTGCCAACCTTCCACTACCTTTGGGGACTAGTAAATAAGCAATAATTTTCTTCCTATTTCCCATGGTTTGGAATTACTCTTCCCCTTCCTACTCCCTTCTCTGGCATTCCTTTCATGCACTATACTGAGAGATAGGGGATATTTTAATATAGAAAGAACATTTGACTGGAGGATAAACAACTTCCAAAAGGGAATTTTCTGTGTGATAGAGTTTATTTTACATGATTGGTGAAAGCGTTAAAACTATTACTACCTGCCCATAATTTAAATATTTAATGTAAGACTGGATTAAATATAATTAGATATTGGAACATAATA
>NW_016894223.1:0-262 GCF_001698545.2 Rhinopithecus bieti | reverse complement strand
CAGAAGGATGTGGTCCCTCTTCAGAAGGATGTGGTCCCTCTTCGGGGGGATGCGGTCCCTCTTCAGGAGGATGTGGTCCCTCCTCGGAAGGATGTGGTCCCTCTTCGGGGGGATGCAGTCCCTCTTCAGGAGGATGTGGTCCCTCTTCAGAAGGATACGGTCCCTCTTGGGGGGGATGCAGTCCCTCTTCAGGAGGATGTGGTCCCTCTTCAGAAGGATACGGTCCCTCTTCAGAAGGATGTGGTCCCTCTTCAGAAGGATA
>NW_016894222.1:0-1236 GCF_001698545.2 Rhinopithecus bieti | reverse complement strand
CATGGCCATAGGCTGTGCTTAGCAAATGGGCAGGGCTGTGGGCTGAGCTCTATAGCCAGGTGGGATTGCTAACTAGGCTTTGGTTGGCGGGGTCGAGACTGTGCCCCATAGTTGGGTAGGGACTGTGGTGTGGCTCCCTGCCTGGGTGGGTATGTAAGCTGGGATCTGGGGCTGGGAAGGTTGCTGTTCAAGGTCTCAAGGTGGGCAGGGCCAGAGACTGTGCTCTGGCAAGGTTGCCAGCTTGGTTCTCTGTCTAGGCAAGGGCTTAATCAATTTGTTTTGTGTATTATACACATAGCTTAAGATTCCTATGTACTTCTCCTTGATTACATTTCCTTTGTATTATTATTATTATTTATTTATTTATTTACTTATTTATTTATTTTTTGAGACAGAGTCTCACTCTGTCTCCCAGGATGGAGTGCAGTGGCACAATCTCGGCTCATTGCAAGCTCCGCCTCCCGGGTTCACGCCATTCTCCTGCCTCAGCCTCCTGAGTAGCTGGGACTACAGACGCCTGCCACCATGCTTGGCTAATTTTGTTTTGTATTTTAGTAGAGGCGGGGTTTCACCGTGTTAGCCAGGATGGTCTTGATCTCCTTGACCTCGTGATCCGCCCACCTCAGCCTCCCAAAGTGTTGGCATTACAGGCGTGAGCCACTGCGCCCAGCCTGTATTATTTTCTAATATCTAAAGTTCAAAGTTACATTTTGGCTGAATTACAAAGGTTTTAAATTCTCACTGCTGTTTAATTTGAAACAGTTCACAAACTCACTTTTATTTCTTCCTTAACCCTAAATCAGATAGAAGGGTTTACAATTTTAAGTGGATAGATAAATTTTGGCCACTTATTTTGTTAAATCACAGTTGTATTACATCATGTTCAAGGCAGATACCTAAAACAATTTTCTGTTTTGAATTTGTTAAATTTTGTGGCTTAAGATGTAAGTAGTTTCTGTGAATGTTCCACATGGCTTTAAAAGAAAGTAGCCTTATGTTTTCTCTACTTGAGTTATTGATTTCTGAGTATAGTACATATTAAATATACTGCAGGACAGTAAATACACCTAAGGATTCATCAATTTCTTTTTTGAATTTCCATCAAATTTTGCTTAACATGTTGTCAGATACATAAACATTCATAATTTCTACATTTTCTTTACACACTATCCATTCTTGTCATTCCTAATGTTTTTTGCCATTAATTTCGTCTTGGAATAATATTGCTATATATTC
>NW_016894221.1:0-1580 GCF_001698545.2 Rhinopithecus bieti | reverse complement strand
GATATTTAAAATTAATAATAATTTAGTTCCTAGTTTAAATAGAAAATGTTCCTAAAATATGCATAAGAGGAAAAAAAGAAAAGAAAACACAGTGATTATTTATTTCCAAAGAACAAGTAAACAAGAAGCAACTGATGAGAAGCAGAATTATTTGGGTTGGATATAAGCCTTAGCCTCCATCTTCTGTAGTGTAATTTTCTTATGAATCTATTTTAGCTTTTCCCTGAAATCAGAGTAGCTGTGTGTGTGTTTGTGTGTGTGTGTGTTTTGTCAAAGGTTAAGTCTTTCTTTTTTGATGTGAAAGTTTCAGAACAATTAAACTGATGTAAATCAAATTACTGTTCTTTGAATAGTAAGCCATCCTTATGCTCTCCTTAGTTTCTGCTTTTCTGTTTTAATCTCTGCATTATTATTAATAAAATTATTTTATTCTGTAAAGATAACATATGATCAGTACAGATATATAGGGAAATATTGAGAATCAAAGAGAGAAAATAGTAACCTGTAGTCCCACCATGTAAAGACAACACATGTCCTTTATCTGAGAAGATTTTCCTGTTGCCCAGACATGTGAATGTCAAGAGAGAATATAGAATTAATGGATCAAAAGAGTTTCTGTGAACTCATATAGATGTTGCTTTACTGGAACCTGATTTTAACATTGTTATAGAAAAGTCTGGGATCAGTCTGATGATTCTCCCTTTACAGGTAACCTGTTTATTTTGGCTGAGGTGGTTGTGGGTTCTTTATCCTTATAGTTTATTCTCTATTCCCTTTCTTTCACCAGAGTCTGTTCCATTAAAGACCAAGAATGATTACCCCTTGCCTTTTACAGAGCTAAGGGTATTAGAACCATCAGTGGCTCAGGGCCCGTCAAGTCTCCAGTGAGTCATTCTAGGTTGTTCACCATATATCTCTGTTCATCTTAGCTTCTCTCTTCCTCTCTTGGTTTTCGCTGGACAGAATATTATCAGGAATATTTATTGTTTGTGACATCGGTGCCATCAAATTCTTAAATAAGATTTAGCCCTTTCTCAGGGGTAGTAGTATTATCCTTTTCTCCCTTTTGTTAAAGTGAGGTGATCAATGTAATTTTAACATTTTCAAATATATATCAACTTTTGAAATTAGATAGCTGCATGTAATACCAGAAAATGTACATTCATAGAAATTGTTTTGTTCTTAATTCTACTTTTTTAAGTTACATAATTAAAATGTTAATGTGAATCCATTTTGCATCAATAAAGGATTTTATATCATAATTTTAGAAACTTCCTTTATCCTTAAGTTTGCCTTCATAGCATATATATCCAGTATCACTCCATAGAAACTTTGGTTTTGCAAGTAAATATATAGTTCATTTACTTTATGTGATGTATTTGTTACGTTTTGTATTTGTTACATTTTGTATTTGCCGAATATACTTATGCATTTTATGTGGAAAAGCATTTTAATTTAAAAGTTTCATTCTAGAAGAAAATAAGCTGTTTTAAAAGTATTTTGATAACTGATTATGAGCCATAATAGTATTGTTGTTGTGAAGCATTTTATTTTCCTAAGTGTCAGAGTCAAACCCAAGA
>NW_016894220.1:0-490 GCF_001698545.2 Rhinopithecus bieti | reverse complement strand
GTAAAAAAAAAAAAAAAATGGAAGCAGGCTCCTTACATGGTAAGAGTGGGAGCAAGGCTGGGAAAGATGCCTCTTACTTTTAAACAACCAGATCTTGTGAGAACTCACTCACTATCCCAAGGAAAGCACCAAGCCATGAAAGATCCATCCCCATGTCCCACCCCTATCCTCCCAAGAGGCCCCACCTCCAATATTGGGATTCACAACTCAACATGAGATTTGAACGAGGCATCCAGATTATGTCCTGGGTACATTGGGCATTTGAATGTCCAAGGTGTGAAGTGCTGGGTCAAATCTTTTATCCATGTCTTAACTGGGTTGTTAGCCTCTCACTTACTGATTTATAGGAACACATTGTATATTCATAATATGTGTGCCTTTTGTTATTTAAACAGGTTGCAAATATCGTGTCTGTGCATTGCCTTTTCACTCTTTTCATGGTCTTTCATGATCAGTGCACCTTGCTTGTTTATCCTTTCCTTTTAATAAT
>NW_016894219.1:0-1944 GCF_001698545.2 Rhinopithecus bieti | reverse complement strand
ATGTGCCACCATGCCCAGCTAACTTTTGTAGAGAGAGTTTCGTTATGTTGCTTAGCCTGGTCTCAAATTCCCGAGCTCAAGCGATCCACCCTCCTTGGCCTAAAGTGCGAGGATTACAGGCGTGAGCCACCGCGCCTGTCCGGTCTCTCTTCTTTCTTGGCCTGTTCCAAAACCAAAACCACAGTCCTAATCATGGCCCCACCTTATATTTGCAGACATTTAGAAACTTTCCAAAGTGCTCCAGACACCTCATTAGGAGGATGGTGGAAAGTTTCTGAAACCTTAAACAACTTTCTAGAAGGAGGTGACCATACTCTTTTCTCCCACCTCCCTTATTACATACTGCTTGCATTTGTACAGCCCGCTAGTATAAGTGCACTGACTCTGGAGAGGGGTGGCCTGGGTTCAGATTCCATCCTTGCTACTTACTCTCTGTGTGGCCATGGGAAGTTACCTAACCTCCCTTGACCTCAATTTTCTCATGTGTAAAAAATAGAGATAAGAATAGCAACTCTATCATGGGGTTGTTATGAGGATTAAAAAAATTAATTCATCTAAAGTGCTTAGCACAGTACCTGCCACATAAGAAGCCTTAATCAAAGTAGCTGTTCTCATTACTATTAGAAAATAAACTAAGAAATCACTAGGCATCCCTTAAACTTCTCTTAGATTTTCCTTTACTAGCTAGTTCTCACATTTCCTTGCATTCTCAGTCACTGATTAGAGTACTCACCTTTATAAGGGAATCTTGGACTGCCGTCATAACCCTCCCTTGGCCCTGCCAACCCCTGCCCTTGGGTGGTGCTTTATACCCAACTGCAGCCATAAGGCTCTCATTTGGTGCCAGGACTCTGCACAGAACAGCTTCTGAGGTAATCCTCCACAGACTGTCAGGCCCAACAAACCACTCGCTATAGGTCCTTAACCTCATTCTGCATGGGAATAGAAGAAAGAGGTTTCCCAGCTAGACACACTCTATTCAGTCATGGAGGAGTGGAATGGCACCCCTGCATCAGATCAGAAGCTGTTGGTACATTCAGTACTCAATGCTGAGGCTACTGCTTATATTTCTGTTAGGCTGGCCCTGGCCCTGGCATCTTTTAGCCTATCTTGGGCTCACATCTTGCCCGACATCAACTGTTGTCAACAACACCTGTGTGCATCTAATCATTTAGCTCAGGTATCTCAAGCACTTTTACATGCCAAACAGTGTGTGTGTGTGTGTGTGTGTGTGGTGTGGTGTGTGTGTGTGTAGTGTGTGTACATACGTGCATAAGGATAAATTGAAAGAGTCAATGAACAGAATGACGCCTACTTGCAATCCAGTGCAGCACTGTGAGTCTGGGCTTTGGAGACAGATGGGCCTGATGCAAATCCTAGCTCTGCTTCTTGTCAGTCGTGCAACGTGGGACAAGTTAATCTGTCTTACTTTGCTCAACTATAAAAGGAGGATAGTAGAAAGATATACTCTGAAGAGTTACTGTAAAATAAGAGGTAGCATATGTGAGTGCCTGATAGAGAACTGATTAATGATTTTGTAATTGTTATTTTCCCTAGACCTGATTCTCAACTAGGGTGTCACCCCTTGAAATTAAAAGGAGAATCTACATACAAAATGAATAATTTGAACTCCTGACCTTGTATCATGTACAAAAGTTAACTTAAAATGGATCAACGACATAACTGTAAGAGCTCAAGCTGTAAAACCATTAGAAGACAGCATAGTTGTAAAGCTTTGTAACTTTGAATCAGGCAATGGTTTTTTTTTAGATATAACACCAAAGGCACAAAAGACAAAAGAAAACTAGGTAAACTGAACTTTATCAAAAGTAAAAAATTTTGTGCTTCAAAGGTCACCAAGAAAGGGAAAAGACACCCCAAAGAATGGATAAAAGTTTTGTAAATCTTACGGCCAGGTGCAGTGGCTCACCCCAGTAATCCCAG
>NW_016894218.1:0-490 GCF_001698545.2 Rhinopithecus bieti | reverse complement strand
TCTAGTTTGAGTTTAAAAGGGGTACAAATACACACAGGAGTCACTGATTCAGATTACAATGGGGAAATTCAAATTGTTATATCTACTTCCATTCCCTGAAAAGCAGAGCCAGGAGAGTGCATAGCACAGCTCCTGATTGTGCCATATGTGGGAATGAGAAAAGTGAAATTAAATGAACAGGAGGATTTGGAAGCACAAATAAATAAGGCAAAGCAGCTTATTGGGTAAATCAAATTACTGATAAACGTCCTACCTGTGAAATAACTATTCAAGGAAAGAAATTTAAAGACTTGATAGATACAGGAGCAGACATTTCAATCATTTCTCTACAGCACTGGCTGTCCACATGGACAATTCAACCTGCTCAATTTAACATAGTTGGAGTTAGTAAAGCCACTGAAGTATATCAAAGTAGTTATATTTTGCATTGTGAGGGGCCCGATGGACAACCTGGGATTATTCAACCAATTATAACTTCTGTAGCTCTAAA
>NW_016894217.1:0-802 GCF_001698545.2 Rhinopithecus bieti | reverse complement strand
CAGTCTTACACTGCCGAAGCGAAAGTCAAAGGGGCAAAAGGGAGAGACAGAAAGAGAGAGACAGAGAAAGAAAGAGAGACAGAAAGTCAAAGAGAAAGAGAGAAAGAAAGAGACAAAAGTCAGAGAGAAAGAGAATGAGAAAGAAAGAGAGAGAGGAAGAGACAGAGAGACAAACAGCAAGTCAGAGAGAGAGAGGAAGAGAGAGAGACAGAAAGTCAAAGAGAGAAGGAAAGAGAGCGAGGAAGAGACAGACAAAGGAGAAGTCAAAGAGAGAGACAGGCAGAGAAAGAGACAGACAAAGAGGCAGTCAAAGAGCAAGAGGGGAAGAGACAGAGACAAAGAAGGAGTCAAAGAGAGAAACAGAAAGTCAAAGTGAAAGAGAGAGAAGTAGTAAAGAAAAAACAGTGCGTCCTATTCCTTTAAAAGCCAGGGTAAATTTAAAACCTATAAATGATAATTGAAGGTCTTCTCCATGACCCTATAACACTCCAGTACCACCTTGTTGTCAGTGGTCAGCGTAAACAAGAGTGTAGCCCGAAAGCACTGAGGCCACTGACAACCCGTAACCTTCCTGTCAAAATCCTTAACCCAGCAGGTTTCCTAACAGGGAATCTTAATTAATTACCACACAAAGATCCAACCAGATCTAGGAGGAATTCCCTTCAGGACAGGACAATAGATGGTTCCTCCTGGGGATTAAGGGAAAAGACACAATGGCTATTCAGTAAGTGATAAGGAAACTCTTATAGAAGCAGAATTAGGAAAATTACCCAATAATTGGTCTGCTCAAACATGTGAGCTG
>NW_016894215.1:0-2807 GCF_001698545.2 Rhinopithecus bieti | reverse complement strand
ATACACTCACTTTCACACACTCATCCATACTCTCATTCGCTCACACTCACTCCTACATACTCAATTGTCCATGCAGGCGCACACAGTCACACACTGGTTCACACAGGCACGTTTCACACAGGCACGTACGGCTATTTTAACCCCCCCCAGAACACTCTGCTGCCACCACCAACCCCCCACAGCCACCAGTTCCAGGGAAATCTGCAGCCTACAGGGGAGACACACACTCCTTGGCCTTTGAGTTTGAAAGCATGGCCCTGAAGGGCACAGAAAGCGCTTAGGGCCAGCACAGAAGATTTGAGGAAATCTGTGAGGGCTCAGAGTGACGCTTTCCACCACCATCCAGAAAGTGACTTGCTGACAAGAAAATCAAGGGGAGGTGGAGCTTCAGGGCAGGCATCTGAGAAGGGGTCCTTCTCCTCCACCCCTGACAGGGGCAGGAGAGGGGATTCCTCTGCAGGCCAGGGAGGTGTCTGTGACCCACGATATGGAGACCTGTACCTTTCGTGCACAGGTAGAGCTCTGGAAAGATGCTGACCCTAAGGAGAAAGGGCTGCATGGCAAGTCTGGGCAAGCAGCACCTGGGCCAGCCTCGGGGCCTCCCGGAGCTGCAGCAACTTCCAGAGCAGCAGGACCAGCCCCAACTACCTCCGTCTCATGGAGATGGCAGCCCCAGGGCCTCACAGACAGTGGCTGGTGACTCATCCTCAGACCCCAGGGACCCAGCAGAGCACAGAACATTTCGGCAGGTGCAAGCGTGGACGTGATAGCCAAAGAGCAAACACTGCTCCCGGCGCTTCCTCCCTGGAGGAGATCTCCCCACCCTCCTGAAACTCAGGTGCAGCTTAGCAAACAGCAGTGGAGAGAGTCATACCAAGGCTTAGAAACGTGGAAATTATGTAACTGGTTTTGAAAACTCAGTAGTTTACTTTTCTTGATCACTCGAGCTTGTGATCTGAAAGTCATAGCTACTGCATCTACCCCTTTGTCACTCACTCTTCGGAAAGCAGGAAGCACAGAGGCTAATGAGCAGAGAACACAGCAGGATGGGACAGGTGCCTCCAGATATGCAGCCTGCTGACCGCCCAGGACTTGGGAAACCAGCAACGTTACAGCTTTTCCCAGCGCCTGCTCAAAAGGCCTGGGAGTGGAAAGCAGTGTGCTGTTTCTGATGACCGGTTATTAATAATTTATTCAATGTATTGTTAGATCATAGACTCAGCCTGGAGTCCCTCAAAGGGCTCACCCACTCCCTTCTTCCCTCTTCCATAGCTTTCGTGAGCATACTTTTGCCCAAAATAGCCTTCCGGCCCTTCCAAAAAAATGATATGAACTCACTTCAAATTTCTCCGCTTAAGCAGCATTAATGTACTGAGATTTGTGGAAAGTTTTCTTGCTAGTGCAGACTGATCACAGCTAAGCAGGTACACAGATATCGCCTGTGGTCAGCAGCCTCTACGATGACTCCCAATGATCCCCAACCCCTGGTGTTCACCTCCTGTGCAATCTCCTTCCCTCAGGCATGGACTGGACCTAGTAACTGGCTTCTAACGAATGGAACACAGCAAAAGTGATGGATGTCACTTCTGAGGTTAAGTCACAAAGAGCGGAGGCTTTGTCTTCCGTGCCTTTACCTCTCCCTCTCTTGTTGCTCACTCTGAAAGAGTGTATTAGTCCATTTTCATACTGTTATAAAGAAATTCCAGAGACTTGGTAATTTATAAAGGAAAAGAGGTTTAATGGACTTAGAGTTCCACATAGCTGGGGAGGCCTCACAATCCTGGCATAAGGCAAATGAGGAGCAAAGGTGTGTCTTGCATGGTAGCAGGCATGAGAGCGTGTGCAGGGGAACTGCCTTTTTTTTTTTTTTTTTTTTTTTTTTTTTTTTTTGAGACGGAGTCTCGCTCTGTCGCCCAGGCTGGAGTGCAGTAGCCGGATCTCAGCTCACTGCAATGCAGTAGCCGGATCTCAGCTCACTGCAAGCTCCGCCTCCCGGGTTTACGCCATTCTCCTGCCTCAGCCTCCCGAGTAGCTGGGACTACAGGCGCCCGCCACCTCGCCCGGCTAGTTTTTTGTATTTTTTAGTAGAGACGGGGTTTCACTGTGTTAGCCAAGATGATCTCGATCTCCTGACCTCGTGATCCGCCCGTCTCGGCCTCCCAAAGTGCTGGGATTACAGGCTTGAGCCACCGCGCCAGGCCGGGAACTGCCCTTTATAAAACTGTCAGATCTCATGAGACTTATTCACTACCACAAGAATAGCACAGAAAATCCTGCCCCATGATTCAGTTACCTCCCATCAGGTCCCTCCCATGACACATGGGGATTATTGGTGCTACAATTCAAGATGAGATTTGGGTGCGGACACAGCCAAATCATATCAGAGATGCTGGCTGCCATGGTGTCAGCTGCCCTGTGGAGAGGCCCAGCAGGCAAGGAGCTGAGGTCAGCCTCCAGATAATAGCCAGTGAGGAGCTGCCTCCTGCTGACAACCACATAAGTGAGCTTGGAGAGAGATGCTTTCCCTGTTGAGCCTTCAGATAAGACTGCAGCCCCAGCTGACAGCTCGGCTGCAGCCCCTGGGAGACTCAGAGATAGGTACCCGGCTAAGCTGAGATAAGAAAGCTTTGTTATTTAAAACCATTAAGCTTAGGAGTCATTTTTTATATAGTAACAAATAACTAAGACATCACCTATGTACTATGTTCTTGAGAAATGGAATTTCAGATTTTCCTAAGTTAGGGAATAATTGCCTTTTATTTATTTATTTAATTTTTACTCAGTTAGAAATGTTATGAACTGTTCAT
>NW_016894214.1:0-1935 GCF_001698545.2 Rhinopithecus bieti | reverse complement strand
CTTTGTTATTTTTTATTTTATTTTTTTTTTTTGAGACAGAGTCTCACTCTGTTGCCCAGGCTGGAGTGTAGTGGCACAATCTCAGCTCACTGCAACCTCCGCCTCCCGGGTTCAAGCAATTCTCCTGTTTCAGCCTCCCGAATAGCTGGGGTTATGGGCGCACACCACCACGCCTGGCTAATTTTTGTATTTTTAGTAGAGACGGGGATTCATCATGTTGGTCAGGCTGGTCTCGAACTCCTGACCTTGTGATCCCCTACCTCGGCCTCCCAAAGTGTTGGGATTACAGGCAGGAGCCACCACGCCCAACCACACTTCTGCATTTCATGCTTAACTTTTAACACTGGCTGTAGAGAACAAGTATGGGAGACAGGAGGATTTTATAGACAGTTTCTTCACAAAATTATCTCCCACACAGTCAAGCTCCACACCACATTGACAAAGAAAATCCCCGAGGCAGGTGGATCACCTGAGGTCAGGAATTCAAGACCAGCCTGGCCAACATGGTGAAACCCTGTCTCTACAAAAAAATACAAAATCAGCCGGGCATGGTGGCACGTGCCTGTAGTCCCAGCTACTTGGGAGGCTGAGGCAGAAGAATCGCTTGAACCCGGGAGGCAGAGGTTGCAGTGAGCTGAGATCACACCACCACACTCCAGCCTGGGTGACAGAGTGAGACTCCATCTCAAAAAAAAAATAAAATAAATTTCTTTAAGAAAAGCACTAGTGAAACTCAATGGGAGTGGAACGTGGCATTTTCTCCAGCGCCTTCGTCACAAGGCCTCTTTGATGTTATTACTTTTACAAAATCAGCAGCCACTTGATAAGATGGGACACACATCATGTATAATATACCCTGACAATCCTTCTTCTACATGTACACCCAAGAGAAGTGAAAGCTTGACTTCCTGCAAAACCGTATGCAGAAATCTTTATTCACAGTTGCCAAAACCTGGAAACAATCCAGGTGTCCTTCAACCAGTGAAGGGATAAATAAATTGCAGTATATCCATACAAGGGGACATGGATATGGATATGGATATATCCCCTTATATGGATATACACTTTTCAGTGTTCACTCATGAACACTGAAAAGGAGGAAGCTATTGATCTGTGCAACAGCATGGATGAATCTCAAATGTAAATGGCTGAGTGAAGATTCAAAGGTGACATCTTCCATGGTTTTGTGTTTTGTTTCTGTTTTGTAGAGACAGAGTCTTGCTATCTTGCCAAAGCTGGTCTTGAACTCCTGGGATCAAGCAATCCTTCCGCCTCGGCCTCCCAAAGTGCTGGGATTACAGATGTGCGCCACCACACTCAGCCATATTCCATGGTTTCGTATGGCATTCTGGAACAGGCAAAACTACTGGGACAGAAAGATCCTTCATTGTTGGGATTGAGAGTAGGTTGGGGAAAAGGTTGACTACAAAGGGTCATGGGGAATATTTTGAGGGACTGAGCTGTTCTGTATCTTGATGGTAGTGCTGGTTGCACAACTGTCAATGTTAGTCAAAACTCATAGAACTGTATAGTCATCTCTCAGTATCCACAGGGGATTGGTTGCAGAACCCTCTGTAGATACGAAAATCCATGGATGCTCATCCCTGATATAAAATGGCACAGTATTTGCATATAACCTGTGCACATCTTCCTGTATAATTTATTTTATTTTATTTAGTTAATTAATGTATTTTTTTTTGAGACAGAGTCTTGCTCTATCACCCAGGCTGGAGCGCAGTGGCGCGATCTCAGCTCACTACAGCTTCTGCCTCCTGGGTTCCAGCGATTCTCCTTCCTCAACCTCCTGGGTAGCTGGGACTACAGGTGCACGCCACCACGCCCAGCTAAGTTTTGTATTTTTAGTGGAGATGGGGGTTTCACCGTGTTAGCCAGGATGGTCTCGATCTCCTGACCTCGTGATCTGCCCGCCTAGGC
>NW_016894213.1:0-262 GCF_001698545.2 Rhinopithecus bieti | reverse complement strand
CCTGGGACAGCTTGAGCCTCCTGCTGCACAGCCACCCCAGGAGGAAGCAGAGTCTGACCAGGGCCATGAGGAGGCCAGCTTTCTTGGCCACCCCTCAGGCCTGTGCCAGGCACACAGTCAGCTCCTCCTCGGCACTTAACCTGCAGAACACGCTCCTCAGCCATGGCAGCACCACGTCGTACAGGCCACAGAAGCTGGCCTTGTACCCGGAGGCATTCAGGAACAGCAGCAGTGAGCTCAGGGCCTCTGGGTCCTCCCAGTC
>NW_016894212.1:0-3097 GCF_001698545.2 Rhinopithecus bieti | reverse complement strand
CCACGTGGCCAGCGTCATCTGGCTCCTGGTGCTGGCCTGCGTGGCCTGCACGGCTGGCGTGGTCCTCTTTGTCTGGGTGACCTGCTGCTCCACGCGCCCGCGGCCCAGGTTCTACGGCATCGTCCTGGGCGCGCTGTTCCTGCTCTTCTTCTGTGGCCTGCCCTTGGTCCTCTACTGGAGCCTGCAACCCCTGCTGAACTTCCTGCTGTCCACGTTTTCCCCACTGGCCACACTGCTGGCCTGTGTCAACAGCAGCTCCAAGCCCCTCATCTACTTGGCGTCAGGCCGGCAGCCCGGGAAGCGGGAGCCACTGCGGGTGGTGCTGCAGAGGGCCCTGGGGAGGATGCTGAGCAGGGTGCCAGGGGACAGTCCCTGCCCATGGGCCTCCTATAAGTGGGCTTGCCCCACCCACAGGGCCTGCCAGGAAGTGCCCACCCCCCCACCCTCGCCCACCCCGCACCCAGACGCTTCCAGGACCAGGAGGAGCCCCACCCACCACCTAGCTCTTACCCTAAGCACCCAAGGGCTGGACACAGCTGGAGAGACTTGGTCCTGACCACCCCTGGACAGGCCTGCTGAGGATGAGGGAGGCAGGAAAATGGAGCTGGAGAGAGGTCGGGCAAGGTGGGAGAAAGGAGAAGCCTCCTGAATAGGGGTGAGAACGGGCACCACGCCCCAGGCCCAGCCCAGATCCCCTCACCCGGCCCCTCTCCACCCTGCTGCATCTCAGTCACAGGGGAGAAAGCTGCGAAGTAAAACAGAGCCAGCCCCAGCCCACACTGGCTGGACTGGAACTCAGGCTTCTGGACTCCTGGGCTAGGTGGGCACTGTCCATCCCACCTGCTGGCTGAGACTCTGATTCTCCCACTACAGGGTTGGGGTGGGACTACTCCTTACTCCTCGCCCCGCTCAGCCATCATTGTCCTGCCCACCCCACGGGGACCACACCCAGGGCTCTGTCCCCTCTCTGAGGCCCAGGACTGGCAGGTGACTGATGTCACCAGCAGAAGCCACCAGGTGGTGCTGTTTCCGTACAGCATAGACCCAGCCCGTGGGCCGGCGGACACAGGTGCCTCCATCCCCTCGGTCCCCTCCCATCCCCTCCCACACTGGTCCCCACCGGGCCTCTCCTGAGTCCCCAGGGCCATCTGCTCTCTGCGGGGTTGCTCGAGTCTCCCACCTCTGTCTTCACCCTCCCTCCTCAGCCCTGGGACGTCTGGAGCTTTTGCCCCAGGGTTTGCTTTGGAGAGAGAGAGACAGAGAGAGAGAGAGAGAGAAAGAGAGAGAGAGAGAGAGAGAAAGGAAGGAAAAGAGAGAGAGAGAAAGAGAGAGAGAGACAGGAAGGAAAAGAGAGAGAGAGAGAGAGGAGGTGAAGCCAAGTTTCCAAAGCACAAACCATTTGATGTGTTTTCTGACCATGAAATAAAATACTTTCTGGTCATTGTTAAAACATTCAAGCTCTATAGAAAATACTAAAAGATAAATCGCCGAAATATTTTCCACTCAGAGGGGACATTTTTTATGAAAAGCACTCCAGTCGTTTATTTTTTTTTAATAAAGACCGGCAGAAATTTTCTTTTGCCCAAAGGAAGGCACTCAATGGGTGCTACTGGTGCCGGGTGGGATATTCTGCAGCTGCCTTTGAATAAAGTTGTTCTTTTCCACTAGAAAAGTAATATGTTGCTCATTTATGGAAACCTTGAAGAACCTTAAAACTGGAAAGAAAAAAAGCTTACATGTAGTCCCCAACCCAGAGGGAGAGCCTTTGCTGGTTTTCTTCCTTCCCCGGGATAAACGTGTTCTGACCACACCAAGTCCCCGCCCCCCTGCCCACTGCCAGTTCTCCCTAGACCGTGCTCTCAGGACAGGCAGCTCAGCAGGGAGTGTGGGTGCTGTTTGTTGGTCTAAAGACCATCTAGGGGCTCAGGAGGAGGAGAGTGTGGGCATTGTTAGTCTAAAGGCCATCTGGGGAGCTCAGGAGGATGGGAAAACCTGAGCCCTGGTGGCCAGGGGAGGCTTAGGCTTTGAGGGGCAGGGTGGGAGGGGTTGTTCATTCTTGTGACACTTCACACAAGACCCCAGGAGCCATGTGGCCTCCTTCCTGAAAGACCTGGAAATGGGATAAGGGTGGGGACAGTTTCAGAGGTGACACCTACAGGATCCGTTCCATCCTCCCAGCCCAGGAAATAGCTGCAGGGCCCCCCGTGGGGCCATCCATCTGTGTACAGCAGGATAGGAAGGCGGCTGGCTGCTGATGGTGTCTAGAGCACAAGACAAATAGCCCAGTCTAGACAGATGGAGAGCAAAGGGCCTCTGCCCTGGCACCCACTAAGCCCAGAGACAACCAGGTTGCGTTCTGGACCTGGAGAAGCTACAGCCACATGGAAGGATAAGGCTGCCTTGGGCTGGTCTGGGTCCAGGCAGCCGCAAAAGCTGGACTACAGCCCGGGCAGAGCTTCACTCCAGTCCTGCCCGCTCTTCTCAGGCTGGGTGACCTCCAGCGTGTCACCTGACTGCTCTGAGCCCAGGCCTGTGAGAGATATCAGGGCAAGGTCTCCTTGCCCGGATGGCAGGGATCCAGGCCTCCACAGAGGGCGGCCCGCCCAAACCTTCAAGACCAGATGCATCACCTCGCCCGCCTCTGCAGAACTCCAGGTGTGTCCCGCCCGCCCTGACCTTGGCACACCCACCTCGCTGCCTTCTGGTGTCCCTGCCCCTGGCACCGTCTTGCCCAGCCTTCAGGGACCCGTCCTTGTGACTGTCCTGTTCTGTGATGCCCAGGGCTTCCCGGCAGCAGATGCTGAATTCTCAGCTCCTCTAGTGTGCACCTGCCCTGTCAGTGCCCACGGTGACCACTGTGTCCAGCAGCCCCACCCCTGGCTAGCACAGTCCAATGTGTCATGTGCTTCCCACCCCTGCTTATTCGCTCCTGTGTTTGCCTCTTTAGTGTCTGTGTCTCCCTAGAAGGGGAGCTCCATGAGGGCACAGAGCATGCAGCCGACTTGCTGCTCTCTCCCTGGGACTGGCAGGTAAAGCGGCTTGATGAGTTCTTGTCAAATGGAGGGACAAGTGGATGGATGGATAAATGGATGGATGG
>NW_016894211.1:0-805 GCF_001698545.2 Rhinopithecus bieti | reverse complement strand
CATCTGTTGTTTCCTGAAATTTTAATGATCACCATTCTAACTGGCGTGAGATGGTATCTCACTGTGGTTTTGATTTGAATTTCTCTAATGACCAGTGATGATGAGCTTTTCATGTGCTTCTTGGCTGCATAAATGTCTTCTTTTCATAAGTGTCCGTTCATATCCTTGGCCCACCTTTTGATGTGGTTTTCTTGTAAATCTGTTTAAGTTCTTTCTAGATTCTGGATGTTAGCCCTTTGTCAGATGGATAGGTTGCAAAATGTTCTCCCATTCTGTAGGTTGCCTGTTCACTCTGATGATAGTTTGTTTCATTTGCTGTGCAGAAGCTCTTCAGTTTAATTAGATTCCATTTGTCAATCTCGGCTTTTGTTGTTGTTGCTTTTGGTGTTATAGCCATGACGTCTGAGAAAGAATTGTATATATACAATTGCTCTAGAGCAACATGATGCTGAAGAAAGTCAGCAGGCCCCAAACCTACATTTTTTTTTTACTGTGACGCAGACTTTTTTTTTTTTTTCTGAATCATATTCCTCCCCGCTAAGGGTCCATCCACAGTGGCCACCCTAATGCAAGTCACTCAATATTACTTATTATAACTTCATTTTAAAAGTCATAAAATGGTGTGATGAAAGTATATTATAGCTAATCAAAATTTCTAGTGTAAAAAAGTTAGGTAAAGAAATAAATAACTTCAAAGAATTATGAAAAGAAAACAGTATTCTCCTAAACTGCTCCCCCTTAACACTACAACCAAATACCATATTAAAATTAGAACTATTCTAGTAAAAATTTCACTCACTTCGGA
>NW_016894210.1:0-262 GCF_001698545.2 Rhinopithecus bieti | reverse complement strand
TATTTTCTTTTTTTTTTTTTTTTTTTTTTTTGAGACGGAGTCTCCCTCTGTCGCCCGGGCTGGAGTGCAGTGGCCGGATCTCAGCTCACTGCAAGCTCCGCCTCCCGGGTTTACGCCATTCTCCTGCCTCAGCCTCCCGAGTAGCTGGGACTACAGGCGCCCGCCACCTCGCCTGGCTAGTTTTTTGTATTTTTTAGTAGAGACGGGGTTTCACCGTGTTAGCCAGGATGGTCTCGATCTCCTGACCTTGTGATCTGCCCGT
>NW_016894209.1:0-262 GCF_001698545.2 Rhinopithecus bieti | reverse complement strand
GGGAGGCCGAGACGGGCGGATCACGAGGTCAGGAGATCGAGACCATCCTGGCTAACACGGTGAAACCCCATCTCTACTAAAAAATACAAAAAACTAGCCAGGCGAGGTGGCGGGCGCCTGTAGTCCCAGCTACTCAGGAGGCTGAGGCAGGAGAATGGCGTGAACCCGGGAGGCGGAGCTTGCAGTGAGCTGAGATCCGGCCACTGCACTCTAGCCTGGGCGACAGAGCGAGACTCCATCTCAAAAAAAAAAAAAAAAAAAA
>NW_016894208.1:0-262 GCF_001698545.2 Rhinopithecus bieti | reverse complement strand
AGACTTACCCTCCACTGTAAGAGTTACCCAAAGCATCTGTGATGGCCTGGGAAGCTTCTGAGGCAATGGGACAGCGTCAATCTTCAGCCGCTAAGCCGAGAAAGTCTGGGAAGGAGTCAGAGAGCCTTGGACCAGAGCTCCAGGGGCTCTGGGAGTGGGCGAGTTGGACAGTCCAGTTTCCAGTGGAGTCCCGCACAGATGGGACATGGCTTAGGAGGAATCCCAGGCTGCAGGCATTCCTTGGCCCAATGGCCAGACTTCT
>NW_016894207.1:0-258 GCF_001698545.2 Rhinopithecus bieti | reverse complement strand
TTCAAGGGGCCCGAAATCCCCCCAATCCCCCCCAGCCTGGATGAAAACCCAGCCCCACTTAAAAAAAAAAAAAAAGAAAGTCATTTAATTTTAAAACTCCAATCATTCATTGTTAGTATCTAAATATACAATCGACTTTTGCATGTTGACCCCATGTCCTGTGACCTGGCTTAGCTCATTTAGTTTTGGGATATTTTCTGTATAGACAGTTATGTCATTTGCAAGTGGAGCGTTTTATTTCTTCCTTTCCAATCTGAA
>NW_016894206.1:0-489 GCF_001698545.2 Rhinopithecus bieti | reverse complement strand
CCACCGCGCCCGGCCCCGCCTACTTTTTAAAAATTCTTAATTCTGGCTGGGCACAGTGGCTCACGCCTGTAATCCCAGCACTTTGGGAGGCCGAGGCGTCCCAAATCACTTGAGGTCAGGAGTTCGATACCAGCCTGGCCAAAATAGTGAAACCCCATCTTTACTAAAATACAAAAAATTAGCTGGCCGTGGTGGTGCACGCCTATAGTCCCAGCTACTTGGGAGGCTGAGGCAGGAGAATCGCTTGAACCCGAGAGGTGGAGGTTGCAGTGAGCTGCACTCCAGCCTGGGCAACAGAGCAAGTCTCCATCTCAAAAAAATATGTATATATATATGTTCTTAATTCCATTGCAGTATTTTGAGACAGTGAGTATTCTTGTTGTAATGAAATTTCAAAATCATATTACACTATTCAGAAAGGCATAAAGTGCAGCATTGTGAATAACGGTCAGCATTGTTTTAAATCCTGCCTTGATTTTAAAATATTTT
>NW_016894205.1:0-1524 GCF_001698545.2 Rhinopithecus bieti | reverse complement strand
GAGCCTTCCACTTTCTAACTTTTTGGAATTTTGAATATATTTGAGCCTGTTTTGTTTTATTCTTCATCTGCAACTTTTCAAAAGGCATTTCACTTTGCAGTAAATTATTTTATACTACAGGCCACCTTGTGTAATAATCAGATCATTCCATTTTGCTTACCCATGGAGGAATGCTGCCTTTTGGACTGTTTGCAGCTTTCTTCCATGATTTGTTTCCCATTCCACCTTTTCTATCCTGCTTTCATGCCCAGAGTGTAAGAGCCAGACCTAGGGCTAATCAAGGAAAAGGAGAAGAACGGAGGAAGGGTATAGTCCTGCAGCCCCAACCTGGAGCCATCTCCACAGATCCAGGCTCTCTGCCAATCTACACCACAGGATGAGGAAATCTCATAAGGAGGGAGAAGAGAGGTTCACAGACAGCTCCAGCAAACCATACGCTCCCCATCTCCCTCTGGATCTGAGCCTGGAATCAAGTTTGTGTGGCCTTGGGAGTCATAGCCCAGCTCTGCCATTCACATTCATGCCTCTAAGCTTCAGTTTCCACAAAATAAAGGTGAAAATACACACAAGGTGCCATGTGGAGACCTGCTTATAGTGTACGTGAAAAGTATGTGGTGAATAACATAAAGGAGTGACACTTCCATGAGATGTGCTGCATATCCTGGTATATGCCCATGCCTACTGATGTTACGGGACCAGCTGATGCATAGGTGTGGGGAAGTTCTAGCCCTGGCTGAGGGTGAATCAGAACTCTTACTTAGTAAGTGTGTGGGTATGGAAGGGAATGCGGGGAGCTGTGCTTGGGGAAGGGCCTACTGAGAAGGCAGAGGAGTTCCAAGACTAAGCCGAACCCTTTGCTGAGTGGCCCTCAACCATCTGAACACATCCCATGCCCTTTTCCAATGTCATCCTGGGGCCTGCCAGGAGACGGGGGGGTGGTTGGCCAGGGGCAGGCTCATCCAGCCTGAAATGACATTGTCAGGCCCTAGAGACCCCTCTCCACAGGCCTGAGCTGGGCCAGGCTGGGGACAGGGTGTGTAAAAGCCACACACCTCTCCACAAGCAGCCCTCCAGCTTCGAGGGCGCCAGGTCTGGTGGCAGTGTGGGGTCAGGCCATGGGGCTGATGATGGAGCCTGTGAGTGGGAAGGAAGAGCCTCTCTTTCTGCTTCCCCACTCGTCCTCCCCTTCCCAGGTATTTTCCTTGGGAGCTGCAACCCTGGAGGGACACTTGAAAGGATCCCAGGCAAGGAGGCAGGATCCTGAGGGCTGTTCAAGGACTCTGGGTACCCATAGCCCCAGAGTGAGCTGGGAGCAATGCTGGGGCAGAGACCAGGGCTCCAGGAGTGGGATGGCTTAGCCTCATCCCTCCCTTTCCCTGCCTTTCCCCTCAGGTTCCCCACCCTTCCTTTTCTCACTTTCCTTCCCTGGCCCCAGGTAGCCCCATCCTCAGAGGACTATCATGCCACCCCACCCCATGCTCTGCAGAAGCCCTGTGCATGCTGGACTTGCAGATGCCCCACCCC
>NW_016894204.1:0-595 GCF_001698545.2 Rhinopithecus bieti | reverse complement strand
CCGGGGAGAGGCGGTGAGTCCATCCCACCCACTTCTCCACCCCACCTGCCCTGTCCGCCTCCAGGCCTCCTGGGGTAAGGGCTGGGGCTGGGGCTGGGGTCTGCTCTCCATCACTTCTCATTTCCTTCCCCACGTGTGTTTACTGGAGCCCCTGTGCCCGCTGAGTCACTTGAGAGGCCAGAGCCCAGCTCGTGTCTTTCCAGGGACAGGTCAGTGATAACAAAACTGGCAAAGAACGAGACAGGGGCATTTGAACCCACACGTTCAGAGACCATTCCAGAAACAGTCTGATGGGTTTGGCCTTGGAACCCCTGAGAGTCCTCAGGATGAGGCATCCTCATGCCCCAGGAGGCACCCAAGGTGCAGAGAGGGAAGGGCCAGGCCAGGCCACCCTGCAGTCAGCGGCCGAGCCAGGACGCGTGCCCAGTCTCCTGAATCCCTGGGAAACCTGAAGGGAGGCCTAGGTGATCTCCAGGATCCCATCTGACCCTCATCCTGAGACCCTGAAGGGGAGGAGGGGAGAGGCAGGGGACACCAAGGCCTGCAAGCCTCTCCCGGGCCGGAGACAGCTGCGGCTGTGACCCCTCCCCGGGCC
>NW_016894203.1:0-517 GCF_001698545.2 Rhinopithecus bieti | reverse complement strand
ACTCTGTGAAGGGACCTGATGCCGCAGTGGTGGCCAGAGCCGAGAGCAATGCAGGGATGGAGGGAGGTGCTCACGGGTGGGGAAAAGGCAGCAGGGATGGCAGCTGCAGTGTGCGCTTCTGCTTTGGTCTGACGGGTGTGCGGGTGCAAGTGCGCACAGGCGGGAGAATTGCCTGACCCTTCAGAGCCTCAGTTTCCCCATCTGTGTACTGGGGAGGTAGGCCTTCCTTGGGGTTGCTGGGCCAAGGCATCTGGCAGTGGGAGGTGTGCCAGTTGACACCCACTGTCCTGGGAGTCCTGAGGTCAGTCTTGACCGCCTCTGGGTTTTCAGGCTCAGAGCCTTGGGGAGGGCTGGGGTGCTGGGGAAGGAAGCCGGGCTCTGTCTGTGTTTGATGTGTGGTGAGATTTTCCGTGCTGCTGTCTGATGCAGGCTCAGCTGCCCCTGTTTGGTGAAAATTGAGGTGGGGAAGAAATAAGCCCAGCACTCCTGCAGCTCCTGCTTCTGATTTCTCCGCCCC
>NW_016894202.1:0-1786 GCF_001698545.2 Rhinopithecus bieti | reverse complement strand
CTTAAAACACACATTGTGAAGTTGTACAAATTTTTTTTATATTCTTATCTGATAAGCTTTCTTCTACTTTTAATTTTTAATTGTCTATTTTTCTACTCTTTAAATTTTTTATTTAAAATGAAGACACAAACACACACATAGCCTGGCTTACACAGGGTCAGGTTCATCAATAACACTGTCTTCTGCCTCCACATCTTGTCCCACTAGAAGGTCTTTGGGGCAATAATACACATGGAGCTGCCACCTTCTATGATAACAATGCCTTTTTTCTAGTATACCTCCTGAAGGACCTGCCTGGGTTATTTTACAGTTAACTTTTTTAAAATAAGGAGTATATTCTAATCATAAAGGTATAGTATAAAATAGTAGTAATAGTAATAATACATCAACCTGTAACATAATAGTTTATTACCATTATCAAGTATTGTACACTGTACATAATTGTATGTGCTATCCTTCTATATGAGTAGCAGCACAGTAGGTTTGTTTACACTGGCATTGCCATAAGCACACGGTAATGTTTTGGACTATGACATTTTGACAGCTACAAAGCCACTAGGCAACAGGAATTTTCAGCTTCATTATAATCTTATGGAACCACTATCACATATGTAATCTGTCATTGACCCAAACATTATGGGGTGTATGACTGTATTTGCATTTGTTTTAATGACAAGTAAAATTCTTCAAAAGTAAAATCCTTATTTTAAATATATTTCTATCCTCTTCAGTGCCTAACACAAGCTCTTGCACATGTGACATTTTACTTAGAGTTTTACAGTTGAGCCCTATTTATTTCCTAAAGGATTTGAAGAAACTATCTGTTTTGATAGAATGATTGTTTCCCTCCAAAATTCATATGTTGAAACCCTAACTCCCAATGTGATGGTATTTGGAGATGGGGCCTTCCAGAGGTAATTAGGATGAGATGACGTCATGGGAATAGAGCCCCATGATGGAATTACTGCCCTTATAAGAAGAGACACCAGAGCTCGCTCTCTCAGTCTCTGTCTCTCTCTCTCTCTGTCTCTCTCTCTCTCTGTCTCTCTCTGTCTCTCTCTGTCTCTCTCTCTCTCTCTCTCTCTCTCTCTCTCTCTGTCATCTCTCTGTCTCTGCACATGCACAAAGAAGAGATCATGTGAGCACACAACCTACAAACCAAGAGGCCTCAGTATGTAATCTGTTTTGGTGGCACCTTGATCTTGGACATTCCAGCCTCCAAAACTATGAGAAATAAATTTCCGTTGTTTAAGTCTCCCAGTCTATCATAATTTGTTATGGCAGCCTGAGATGACTAATACACTATCAAAATAAAGTGTAATGTAATTCATGATAAATGAATTAAAATGAATTATCATTAAAATGATAAATGGAATAAGGATCATCAAAGAGATCTGGAGAAACTTAATGTTCCTGGGTACCTGAGATATATTAGTTACTACTGTTTGGGACTGACATTTTCTTCATTTTCTAGCTACTAAGGCACAATGGGAAACATGCTGGATTACATAGTATTGATGATTTGAGAAAAAAAAAGCAAAATTCTACTCATTTTAAAACTTCGTCTAGAACGATAACATCAAAATATAGAAGGTAGGTGGAAAAGCCTCAGGAGCCAGCCCAAGGGTTATGAGTAAATACATCAATCCAATAGAAGGCCTAATGTGTGGGTAGCATTTGAATAAGAGCCATTAAGTCACCCACAGAAACAAGTTTTCACCCTCTCTCACTTTGAAAAGGTGCCCTATGTCTAGTCGAATAAGCATCAAACTTCACTGCTGGGAAG
>NW_016894201.1:0-1640 GCF_001698545.2 Rhinopithecus bieti | reverse complement strand
TGGCAAGATAAAGTCCCCAAAATGCCCACGTCCTTATGCCCAGGACCTATGCCTGCATTACCTCATTCAGCGAAAAGGACTTTGCAGATGTCATCAAAGGCAAGGATCTCGAGATGGAGAGGATCCCGGATGCTCCGATGGGCCCTCCATGGAATCACAGGGCCTTTGTAGGAGGAAGGCAGGAGGGAGAGGCAGAAAAGGAGATGCAGTGACAAAGCGGAAGTAGAAGTGGCGGCCAAAAGCCGAGGGACGTGTGTGGCCTCTTGAGGGCGAGGAGCAGATACTCCCCAGAGCCCCTGGGAGGAACAGGGCCCTGTCCACACGCTCACTTTAGCTCTGTGAGGCCCATTGGAACTTCAGAGCAGTGGGGTCCTACGGGTCGTGTGGTCTTAATCTTCTGAGTGTGGGGCAGCTTATCATAGCACACTGGGAAATGCAGGCAGCTTCCCTCCTTGCTGGGCTCTGGGGAGACTGGAGGAAGGTAGCTGTGGGAAAGGTGGCTTGTGCAAGACAGAACTCACCTCTTTTCTTGCAGAAAGACCTGGAGCGTTTGGCGCCTTCAGGGGAGCCAGGCATTTGCTTGGTCTCCCCTAATCCTGGGAACCTGCTGTGTTGCAGATGAGGCTTCTCCCGCCCGTGTGGCAGGGCTGGCCGCTGACACCCCTCCCTGGCAGATGGGGCTTATCCCACAGGTAAACATCCTGCGCCCCACACAGGGATTCAGGTTCAAATCTGGGCTGTGGTGCTCCCTGGGCATCCAAGAGTCTAACCCAGGGCTTCTCAATGTGTGGCCTCAGACTTCCCGCCTTAAAATCATGGTAGGAATAGAAAGAGGGGCTTGTTAAATGCGGATGCCCAGGTCCTGCACCCAGAGGGGACATAGCCCCTGGAGGCTCCCTTAGGCTTCCCTGTATGCATCTGAACAAACAGGGGACACGGGTCCTGGGGCTGCGTGGGTGACACCGTGGGGAGGGGCTTTGCAGGTGCCATATGGTAAGAAGTAGGTGAAAGGACCCTCTTCTGCGTTGTGGTGCGAGGCATCCAGGCACAGGCTTCCCAGGGATGGGATCTCCGCAGGGCACGGGTGGAGGGAGGCAGCCCTGGGCTGGGGAGCAGAGCCCACAGAGGGGCCCAGGAAGTTGTGGGCTGTGGAGATGTTAAAAGCCCCTTACCCTGGAGACCCCCCGACCCGCAGCTGGGGAGGAATGGAGACCCCAGCATCCATGTTGGCTTTTCACCTTTGCTGTGATGCCCGACTGTCCTCTGACTTGCTTTTGTGTGGTCAGCACTGCTGGTGGCCACTTGGGATGACCAGGATGCATTAGGCAATAGGACAGGTTATTTAGAATTTGAAAATGCAGGCTGGGTGCGGTGGCTCATGCCTGTAATCCCAGCACTTTGGGAGGCTGAGGCAGGTGGATCACTTGAGGTCAGGAGTTCAAGATCAGCCTGGCCCATATGGAGAAACCCCATCTCTACTAAAATACAAAATTAGCTGGCACACGCCTGTAATCCCAGCTACTTGGAGGCTGAGGCAGAAGAATCACTTGACCCCAGGAGGCAGAGGTTGCAGTAAGCCGAGATCACGCCATTGCACTCCAGCTTGGGCAACAGAGCGAGACTCTGTTCTGAAAAAAAAA
>NW_016894200.1:0-588 GCF_001698545.2 Rhinopithecus bieti | reverse complement strand
ATTAATTTTTAAGAAATTCTAAAGCCCACTTTGAAGACTTCACAGTACAGAATTTTGAAAACTACAAGACCAAACAATAATGAGGTTTAAAGGCTTCATTCCATCTTGAATTATTCACTGCAGTCAATCAATGCACAAAGGGTTGCAATGTCCTCAGACAGATCTACTTTGAGCTACAAAAAATACAATAGTTTTTTGCAGAAAGTAACCCACTCATCTAACAAGACTGGAATGTTTCCCAGTTTCTCAAAAGCTATAAGTGAAAACTATGATTAGAATACTATAAAAAAAATATTTTTTTCAATATATTCAATAAACTTAAGTAATGATGTTAACCAAAGCAGGGAGGGGACTGAATGTCATCTAGAAAAGCTGAAAGGAAATAAAATTCATCAGTTTTCTACAACACAAAGGATAGTCTATTTTAGCAGTATTTTGTCTTCTAGAGGGATGAAAGGATGTGTATCAAGACTGTAACGTTTAACAGAAACAGTTCTTAGGAATATCCAACCATCTTTTTTATGACTCTTCTCACTCATCTACCTTGGATCAATCAGCAATACGGTACAATGATTAAGAGTGTAGGCC
>NW_016894199.1:0-261 GCF_001698545.2 Rhinopithecus bieti | reverse complement strand
CTGTAATCCCAGCACTTTGGGAGGCCACGATGGGCGGATCACGAGGTCAGGAGATCGAGACCATCCTGGCTAACACAGTGAAACCCCGTCTCTACTAAAAAAAGACAAAAAACTAGCCGGGCGGTGTGGCGGGCGCCTGTAGTCCCAGTTACTCGGGAGGCTGAGGCAGGAGAATGGCGTAAACCCGGGAGGCGGAGCTTGCAGTGAGCTGAGATCGCGCCACTGCACTCCAGCCTGGGCGACAGAGCAAGACTCCGTCTC
>NW_016894198.1:0-1941 GCF_001698545.2 Rhinopithecus bieti | reverse complement strand
TGATTGGTATATTTACAAACCTTGAGCTAGACACAGAGTGCTCATTGGTGTATTTACAATCCCTTAGATAGACATAAAGGTACTCCAAGTCCCCATTAGACTTAGGAACCCAGGTGGCTTCACCTAGTGTATCACAGCTACCCGCCAGTTCTGCACCATGCGCCCGCACTCCTCAGCCCTTGGGCGGTCGATGGGACCGGGTGCTGCGCGCAGGGGGCGGTGTTCATCTGGGAGGCTCAGGTAGGCAGGAGCCCATGGTGGGAGTGGGGAGGCTCAGGCATGGTGGGCTGCAGGTCCCGAGCCCTGCTGTAGGGAGGCAGCTAAGGCCCAGCGAGAATTCCAGCACAGCGATGGCAGGCCGATGGCAGGCTGGCAATGCTGGGGATCCAGTGCACCCTCTGCAGCTGCTGGTTGGGGTGCTAAGCCCCTCATTGCCTGGGGACAGTGGTGCAGGCGGGCCGCTCTGAGTGTGGGGCCCGTTGAGCCCACGCCCACCAGGAACTGGCACTGGCCCATCAACACTGGGCAGCCTCAGTTCCTGCCCACACCTCTCCCTCCACACCTCCCTGCAAGCAGAGGGAGCCGGCTCTGGCCTGGGTCAGCCCAGAGAGGGGCTCCCACAGTGCCGTGGCAGGCTGAAGGGCTCCTCAAGTTTCACTAGAGTAGACGCTGAGGCTGAGGAGGTGCCAAGAGTGAGGGCTGCTAGCATGTTGTCACCTCTCACCATCACATTCCTTAACTTGGGGAAGCTACCTTGTTCTAATAGCTACCTTAGACAAGACATTAATATTTCTGTTTTGCATATTTGATTAAAATGGATTTAGTTAACATTATGGTTTCTCTTTTAAGCTTCTTGTGTACTGCAAACACTTTAAAACATTCCATATTTAACACTCTGAGTCACCTGGCTTTTAGTTTTATTAGTTAGTAAATGTATCTATATGTCTGAGTTTAAAACCATGTTTTTTTAAAAAAAATTTATATGTGATTTTATTTGTTCCTACTGCTTTAGAAGATAATTGACAGTGAAACTAATGGGACAGTAATAATAATTTTGCAAAACACAGACATACAGATAATACTCTGTAATTTGTCCTGATTATATTGATGGCATCTTATAGCATTAGAGAGATTTTGATCACAGTGATGTAGTCCCCTAGAGAATCTCTCCAATATCTGATACCACAGAAAGCTATAGATAAAAGAAATACTTTTGGAAGTTACTTTGAAATAATGTAAGTTTATTAATCATCAAGCATTGAACTCATACCTTTTCTAAGAGCTGCCAGTAATTGTTCCTTCTTGAATTCAATATTCATTCCAATAAAAGATAAAGCCGAATTGAAGTAAGTCATAAAATTCCTCTTTCCTTCTCACTCCCATTTCTTGCCAGTCTAGCATCCTATTCTATTCTCTTTCTTCAGCTTTATTACATCTAACCATGAGCATTTTACAGTTACCCTTCTGATTGTAACATCATTCCTTTAGGGAAAAGAGGCTTTGAATTATGCTATTTTCCAAGTACTTCCAGAATTAGAAATATAATATTACACAAATAAGTAGTATGTGTATCAGTTTACTTAAAATTTATTTGTTTTGAAACGTAAGAACAAATACTGTGTCTTTATAAATGGATCATCAGATATATTTCTCTTTTTTTCCACAGGGGAGAAAATCATACCCAAGCTTTAAATATTAGAGCAGAATATATGTATGTGAGGGAATTAAAATTATTTTGAATCTATTATCTTCCTTTCTACTCCATACCTCTTTATCATACTAGCTCCTCCTCATAGTGACTCTGTATTGAAACAAAATAAAACAAAAGGAGAGAGTAGATGCAGGAATGTTTTTTTCCTTCATGCATACATCAAAAAGCCCTGTACTTTGGGCTACTTTGGGGAGAAAGTAATTTAGCTTTCCTTTGATTGTATTTTCTTA
>NW_016894197.1:0-527 GCF_001698545.2 Rhinopithecus bieti | reverse complement strand
TACCACTTCAGAATTGTAGCTAAGAAATCTATAACTCTAAAACCCACACAGGCCAGGCTTGGTGGCTCATGCCTGTAATCCCAACACTTTGGGAGGCTAAGGTAGGTAGATCGCTTGAGCCTAGGAGTTCAAGACCAGCCTAGGCAGCATGGTGAAACCCAATCTCTACAAAAAAAATATTGAAATTAGTAGGACTTGGTGACACATGCTTATAGTCCCAGCTACTTGGGAGGCTGAGGTGGGAGGATGGCTTGAGCCCAGGAGGTCGAGGCTACAATAAGCCAGGATCATGCCACTGTATTTACAGTCTGGGAGATAGAGAGAGACTCTGTCTCAAAAAAATAAAACGTTAGCATAATAAATAAAAAAATAAAACCCATATGCTTTTCATGAAACCACATTTCTTCTTGAAGAGAGTAAAAAAGGGATGAAAGAAAATGGAGTTATATTCTTTTCCTTGACGATAAAAAAAAGTACACTGGGCCGGATGCGGTGGCTCACACCTGTAATCCCAGCACTTTGGGAGG
>NW_016894196.1:0-1947 GCF_001698545.2 Rhinopithecus bieti | reverse complement strand
TTTAGAGAAGAACATAAATGACCTGATGGAGCAGGAAAACACAGCACAAGAACTTCATAAAGCATACACAAGTATCAACAGCTGAATTGATCAAGCGGAAGAAATGATATCAGAGATTGAAGATCAACTTAATGAAATAAAGCATGAAGACAAGATTAGAAAAAAAAATGAAAAGGAACAAACAAAGCCTCCAAGAAATATGGGACTATGTGAACAAAGACTAAACCTACATTTGATTGGTGTACATGAAAGTGACGGAGAGAATGGAACAAAGTTGGAAAATATTCTTCAGGATATTATCCAGGAGAACTTCCTCAACCTAGCAAGACAGGCCAACATTCAAATTCAGGAAATACAGAGAACACCATAAACAGACTACTAGAAAAGAGCAACCCCAAGACACATAATCGACAGATTCACCAAGGCTGAAATGAAGGAAAAAATGTTAAGGGCAGCCAGAGAGAAAGGTCCGGTTATCCACAAAGGAAGGCCATCAGCGGATCTCTCAGTAGAAATCGTACAAGCCAAAAGACAGTGGGGCCAATAGTCAACATTCTTACAGAAAAGAATTTTAAACCCAGAATTACATATCTGGCCAAACTAAGCTTCATAAGCGAAGGAGAAATAAAATCCTTTACAGACACGCAAATGCTGAGAGATTTTGTCACCACGAGGCCTGCCTTACTAGAGCTCCTGAAGGAAGTACTAAACATGGAAAGGAACAACCAGTACCAGCCACTGCAAAACACACCAAATTGTAAAACCATTGACACTATGAAGAAACTGCATCAACTAATGGGCAAAATAACCAGCTAGCATCATAATGACAGGATCAGATTCACACATAACAATATTTACCTTAAAGGTAAATGGGCTAAATGCCCCAATTAAAAGACACAGACTGCCAAATTGGATAGAGTCAAGACCCACCGGTGTGCTGTATTCAGGAGACCCATCTCACATGCAAAGACACACATAGACTAAAATAAAGGGATAAAGGAATATTTACCAAGCAAATGGAAAGCAAAAAAAAAAAGCATGAGTGGCAATCCGAGTCTTTGATAAAATAGACTTTAAACCAACAAAGATCAAGAGACAAAGCAGGACATTACATAATGGTAAAGGGATCAATACAAAAGAAAACTAACTATCCTAAATATATATGCACCCAATACAGGAGCACCCAGATTCATAATGCAAGTTCATAGAGACCTACAAAGAGACTTACACTCCCACACAAAATAGTGGGAGATTTTAACACCCCACTGTCAATATCAGACAGATCAACCAGACAGAAAATTAACAAGGTTATTCAGGACTTGAACTCAGCTCTGGACCAAGCAGACCTAATAGACATCTACAGAACTCTCCACCCCAAACCAACAGAATATACATTGTTCTCAGGACCACATCACATTTATTCTAAAATTGAGCATATAAATTGGAAGTAAAACACTGCTCAGCAAATGCAAAAAAAACAGAAATCATAACAAACAGTCTTCAGACCAAAGTGCAATCAAATTAGAACTCAGAATTAAGAAATTCACTCAAAACCACACAACTACATGGAAACTGAACAACCTGCTCCTGAGTGAATACTGGGTAAAAAATGAAATTAAGGCAGAAATAAATAAGTTATTTGAAACCAATGAGAACAAAGACACAATGTACCAGAATCTCTGGGACACAGCTAAAGCATTGTTCAGAGTGAAATTTATAGCACTAAATGCCCACAAAAGAAAGCAGGAAAGATCTAAAATCGACACCCTAACATCACAATTAAAAGAACTACAGAAGCAAGAGCAAAAAAATTTAAAATCTAGCAGAAGACAAGAAATAACTAAGCTCAGAGCAGAAGTGAAGGAGATACACCCCCGAAAAACCCTTCAAAAAAAACAATGAACCCAGGGGCTGTTTTTTTTTTTTTTGTTTTTTTTTTTTTTTGGA